>NW_017307638.1:102802-107814 GCF_000935625.1 Nanorana parkeri
ATCATTTTTAAAATCTTGTTTCTATACTATTATATTATTTATTTATTATAAATTATTTATTTACATTATATATAGAATATACCTGTTTCAGTAATATAACATCATTGCTGCTATATATATGCAAGCTTTCCCATAATCCTCTGTAATTTTAAATCAATGGTATGCAACTTCGGTTCACATATACAAGACATGCCTCTTTTAAAACATCTTTAATTCATCAATCAATTTGACCCAAGCTATTTTATTTCTGAAATACTTTAATTATCAAAATGCCTGTTTTATGGACTGTCAATAGATATCATTGGACAAACTCCCTACTAAAAAATGTTGTGCTGTGTCTGTTTTGGGACATTGATCTGTTTAATTCTCCAGTAATGCTCTCTCCATATCATCCCTACATTGTATCATTATATTTTTTGATTAACCAATCTGAGTTGTTATTTCTCCAGCTGAATACATGACAGAACATACCTGCCAAAGCGTGTTGGTTCATAACTCATAAGACAACAATTAAATGCAATGATATATTTAATTAAAGAATCATGAAACTAGCATTAGCCAATTATTTCACTTAGCACCTGATTATAGTTAATAAATACTTAGAAGTCAAGACAAATCTTTTCTTGATAAGTCTGTTTAATATATGGAAAAAATGTCTTAATCTCTTTAGTATCTGTAAGGTTAACCCTGCCTATAATATAAAAAGTGACAGCTGTATCGTTGTACTTTTATGTTTAACCCACTTTTAGCTGGGGGGCTATCCGTCTTCCTCGTGCTCCTCTTTATAGAGAAAGCCCCTCTGGTCTGAATAGCTAAATAATCTAAAGAGAGAGTCAGGGTTTATGAAATCCCATGGTTTTCTGCAATTATAAGCTTTCTTCCAGCAATTACCAGTTTAGCCTAAAGTTATTTTAGATAGAAACTGCTCAGTGACTTAGTACATGTGATTGTCTTTAAGTACTTTCAATGTGACAGAGATGTCATCTAGAAAAATATGAATGCTTAGGTATTAAGCAAATCGCAGAAGAGAGTCAATTAATGTCAGTTACCGGTTTAATAACATTAAACATTCTGAATTGCCTTACTCACTGGACTTTATTGGTCATATTTAATAACATGTAACTTATTGTAGAGCATGAATAGAAGTGAAGCCTCTGCTTTGACAATCTAAACTATATGTCTAAATTTATTGAAGTGCATATAATTGGATTAATGCTGGCCAAGGTAGTATCCATTTTTGGCAAAGGTTACTATTTAATATTGGAGCTTGATATGGATGTATTTTGTTTCTGGCATTTCATCATTCTTCATTCATTCCTTTGAATTAAAATAAGAGGTTTCATCAGAGTACAAAGCTATTAGAAGTGCGTATGATCCATAAGACAAGTAAGCAAATCAACAATCAGCCGTTGATAAGAGCTTTTAAGATGGTAGAAAGGTAACATATAATACACTGTCCAGGATAACTGTGCTTGTTTTACATTACTATTGCTCTTGGCACTGCCTATGTGAGTAATGATGCTTGATGAGAAAAGATAAGTACATTTCTTCTAATCCCCTGCTATCTTTGCAATACTCCAGATCCTTTGCCTTTATTCACTGCATTGTACAAATGTACAGCAAATTGTGAATTTTGCCATTAGTGGTTTTCTAGGGTTTCATTTTTTAATCATAGAAAATTCTTCTCAGTTCATTTACCTACTCCCTTATCATTCTGACTTAAACGTATATTTAGACTAGTATCCAGCATGGATAAGGCCATTGGGGTAATCTTGATGAATTTTGATTAATTATTAGTACTGGCAGTACCTTGGATTTGACGTGGAAGTGGATATTTGGCATGAACACAGTAAATAGGGAAATCTTCTGTGGAGGGCTACCAACTTAACCCATGCAGTAAAATTGGTCGAGAAGGCCTGGCTCGCAGTCTCCGCTCTAATTAATCCCAAAGCTTTACTATTGGGTTGAGGTCAGTCTAGTCTGGGACTCTGTGCAGTCCAGTCAAGTTCCTCCACCCCAGACTCGCTCATCCATGTCTTTATGGACCATGCTTTGTGCACTGGTGCACAGTCATGTTGGAACAGGAAGGGGTCATCCACAAACTGTTCCCACTAAGTTGGGAGCGTGAAATTGTCCAAAATGTCTTGTTATGCTGATGCCTTAAGAGTTCCCTTCACTGAAACTAAGGGGCACAAGAACAACCCCTGAAAAACAACCCCACACCATAAGCCCCCATCCACTAAACTTTAGACTTGGCACAATGCAGTCAGGCGTTCTCCTGGCAACCACCAAACCCAGACACGTCCATCAGATTGCCAGACAGAGAAGCATGATTCGTCACTCCAGAGAACACGTCTCCACTTCTCTAGAGTTCATTGACTGCGTGCTTTGCACCACTGCATCCAACACTTTGCATTGCACTTGGTGATGCAGTTGCTCGGCCATGGAAGCCCATTCCATGAAGCTCTTTACGTACTGTTGTTGTTCCAATCTGAAGGCCACACAAAGTTTGGAGGTCTGTAGCTAGTGACCCTGCAGACAGTTGGCGACTTCTGCACACTTCAGCATGCGCTGACCCCGGTCTGTCATTTTATGTGGCCAACCACTCCATGGCTGAGTTGCTGTTTTTCCCAGTTGCTTCCACTTTGTTATAATACCACTAACAGTTGACCATGGAATATTTAGTAGCAAAGAAATTTCACGAATGGACTTATTGCACAGGTGACAACCTATCACGGTACCACGCTTGAATTCACTGAGCTCCTGATCTGAAGCAATGTAAGTAAATCAAGCCTTAAAAGTTTATGCTTGCAATTTCTGCAGGTGTTCCAACTTTTGTTGATTAATCACAAGCCCTCTGTCTGTATAAGAGCATCGTTGGAACAGACTGTGTTACTACACCCTCGTAGGCAATATTTGGACAGTATTGTATTGCAGGAAGCAGTATATAAGGCTGTTATATAGGGTTGCCACCTTTTCTTCAAGCGAAACCCGAACACTCTAGCGACGCGCTGAGGTTTTTTTGGGAGAATGAGTCATGGCTTATTCATATGTAAATAGTGTCACCCATTCATATGTAAATATCACATTTGATCCTATTTCCAGTGGGGAGCCAGTAGCCCCTATCTTAATTTTGGTTGCCCCTGTCTGCCTGACAACTTGTGTCCGGGTTTCTGCTGCTATGAACCCCGGACACAGCATTCAAAACCTGGACTGTCTGGGTGAATCCTGGACAGGTGGCAACCCTACTGTTATATCTGCAAAAGGTGGCTACTATGATGAGCCAAAAATGTAGATTACATTTTGCTAAAGAAAATTATTTCTTTTGGATGTCCAATTGTTTAATTGTTCTATGCTTTAATTTCAGAGTACATTGAGACATTAAACTGTGTACATTTCAATAAAAAGTGGATAAATGGGGGTGTTCTAAAACTTTTGCCTGGTAGTATATATGGCAGGCATTTGCTTATGCACTATCTTAATGTCCCGCTACAGGATTTCAATCGGGTTGAGGTCTGCATTTCGACTGGGCCATTGCAACACCTTGATTCTTTTCTTCTTCAGCCATTCTGTTGTAGATTTGTTGGTGAATTTGGGATCATTGTCCTGTTGCATGACGCAAATTCAACCAAGCTTTAGCTATCAGGCAGATGGCCTCACATTTTGCATACTTTGGTATACAGAGAAGTTCATAGTTGACTCAATGACTGCATGGTGCCTGGGTCCTGTGGCTGCAAAATAAGCCCAAATAATCACCCCTCCATCACCGCGCTTAACAGTTTGTACGAGGTGCTTGTGCTCATATGCTGTGTTTGATTTTCAACAAATGTTTCGTTATAAAATTGCTCTACTATTTCTTGTTGTAGGAAGTGGTATGACATGAATTATTAAACTCACCAGAATGCAGTCATTCAGAGCCAAGGAGCAAATTAATATGCTTGTCTTCTCTCCCTTGCAAATTAGCAGCCCTCACAAATTCAAGAAACAGACACTAATATTTTAAAGGGTTTAAACAGCTCCCCCATTAGGAACTAAAACATTTTTGTTGTTTGTGTTGTTCGGTCTGTTGACATTTCTTTATGCAATAATAAGGATATAAGGTAAGATATAATTAAATTGCATTGTATTATGCAATAATAACGATATAGGTTAAAACATGGTTACAAAAAATTATAACCAACCTTTGTAAAAGAAGCAATCATACTGATAAGACATTTGTCAGGAAATGTGCATTTACTACATCAAGTACCTTTTATGTTGAATTTCAGAGGCATGGTTGTTTGCCAATTACATTTTTTTGGCAGCAGATTTGAAAAATTAACCGCAGACCTGAAACTAATGTTAATCTAGTCGTGGATTACTTATATCATTATTAATAATCCATAATTAACCAAAACAAAGCAGTCATAAAAAACAAGTGATTATTTCTGCCAACTCAATTTATTACATACATTGTATTTCATTATTTTTATGATAAATAAAAGTCTTAAAGGAACACTATCATAAAAGATTAATGGAGGCTGCCATTGCTGAATAGGGATGAACTTAAGGTTCGGGTTCGGGTGCCTAATATAAGTTTGGCTCAAACCCAAGTCATTCAAGGTTTAAAAAAACGGTGAACTAATGCGGGCATTTTTGTCTATAGCAGCCAATTCCCAATAATGCACTTCTTGGCCTCAGAACTGTGGATATGTGGTTTAGAATGGACAACCATGGGGGCTTTCTTATGCTCTAGCTTTCTTTTAAGTCAGGGTTACCAGCAGCCTTTGTTTGTTTGTGTTGCAGGAGACATAGGGGTCTATTCACGAAGCTGCCGAAGGATCTAGCCGTAGCTTCGGCCGATCCTTTGGCTAGCTTCGGCCCCAGGACCCCTTCGGTTCAGTAGAACCGAAGGGGTGCTGTATGGGCTATTCACTATAGCCCTACAGCTCCCAAACGTCGAGCCGAACGCATATGCCTCGGCTCGGCTGAGCCGCGCTGAAAGCCGAAGCTGGCCGAGTGGCCGGCCATTG
>NW_017307638.1:107984-205808 GCF_000935625.1 Nanorana parkeri
GGCCGACAGCCTGCTTCTGGCAGCTGGGCGGAGCCAGCCATGATCTTACGGATGGCTCCGGTCACTTGCAGAGAGATCAGCGTCCCTGGTTACCTGCAAACCAGGGACACTGATCTCCAGACAGCTAACTCTCCCTGGTGCTCTGGGATTCTCCTGGCCGCCCTCTGTACCCGCCCTCTGCTGCAGTTCTCCATCAGGTCCATCAGCAGAGGGCGGGTACAATGCTAGTTTACTATTGGCTATTGCAAATTGAAATAGCCAATAGGAATCTAGCAATGCATTCCTATGGGCAAAAATCTTTTTTTTTTTATATTCTGACACGTCTCCGTGTCAGAATAAAGAGGAAAAAAAGAAAAAGCAGTGTTTCTCTCCTTGGCGGCCGGAAGACTCCAGGAGCGCCAGGGAGAGTTAGCTATCTGGAGATCAGTGTCCCTGGTTACAAAATTTAGCAACCTTGTCTCATAGCTTTGGTTCTCCAGCCCCTTAATTAGTTTAGGTACCCTTCTCTGGACTGTCTCTAGCTCAAGGACATCCTTTCTGTGGATTGGTGAAATGTTGCACATGCAATCTGCATTTCATTCACTCACCATTTAGTTCAGAGGAAGCATCTTTCAGCTACTGCTTCTCTAATGCTTCTGGGATCATCCTGTGTTGTTCCACTGTCCTGGGATTGCAAGTACATGAGCCCTTGTCTTATTTTGGGCCTAGTTGTTTTCCACCATCTGGTACACCTTGCCTTTTTAATAATACCAGAAGCAACTGACACTTCTCTAATGACACTAATCTAGATCCCAGGACCCCTATTATTATAGGTTAATCCTCCTTGAAAATCTTCTATGGCTCTGCAATGTGAGTATTAGACCTCCAATGTGTCCACAAGACCTCAAACATCCAGTTTGAATTCTTATTCTTAATAGAACAATATTCTTGCTCTAAGCTCTAAGCATGCACCAGCACCCACCACAACAGAATCTAATTCCAACACTATTGGGCCTCCACCCCTAAGTGTGCCTCAGGCCCCTAATATTATCTCTGATTCAGATTCAGAGCCCTCACATTCTACTCTTGAAGAGCCTGTATTTCAGCAAGTTCCATATGACTCATATTCACAAGGTGTTGCTTCTAACTTTGAATGATGCAGTACATTCTACCCTACAGCTGGAGGATTGGCCTGCTGCTCCAGGCCTAGGGTCTTTTAGAGCTATTACAGCAGCAAATACCTTTCCTATACACAGAGTGTTTAAAACCTTTCTGTGTGAGGATTGGAAACAACCTATAGAATCATGACTCCATGTCAATAATGTGAAGGTGCTTTTTCCATTTGATAGGTATTTTATTGATAAGTAATCTCTGCCCATTATTGACGCTCCTATCATTCACCTAAACAATCATTCTACCAAACAGTATGATGATGTTTTATCCATCAGGGATTTTACTGACAGAATCTCTACTTAATTCTCAGTTTAAATTATCAACAGTGACTTTCCATTACTTGTTGGCAGTGACTCAGAGTTGTCTCTTGAGGGTCAGAAGGTCTTTTTTTTGTGTGTTTGCACGAATTTCTTCCATACACGGCAAAGCTGCCATTTGTTTGCAGCACATCACCACATACTTGCATGGTACAGTTTCTTACACCAAATTACCACATTCTTCAGTTCACCAAAGCACCAAATTCTCACTCCCCCTATTGCTGTGTTTGCTAATAATGTCAGGCAAACCCCTGTATTCCTCATGTATAGCAGACCTAAAGAAAGAGGCAGAAGTTCTGCACATGCAGCTACTAGGGGCAGAGTTTCTGCCTCTGCAATTGAAAAAATGTGCGCAAACCATATGATTCACTCTTCATGTGAGGAGTGGACCCCGTTGACTATTGGGTGTCCAGGCTGGGCAGTACACTCTTACATTATGATGAAACCTGGCTGGTCTCTCCTTTTGAAAATGCGGCCTAGTAAAGCTGCTTACATATCGTGCATCAAGTCTGTACAATTTCTGTTTTTTTTTTCTGTGAAATAATACATTGTAATTTCTTGATTCAAACCTGACTGGCCTCTCACTTATAAAATGTGGTCTAGTAAAAGTTCTTACTGGAGTCAGCACAATTTTTCTGGCTTTTTATGTGAAGTAATACACAGTAATTTTGCTTTCTTGAGCAAAAGCTGCCTGGTGTCTCCTTCTAAAACCATGACCTACAAAGTGTGCATGGAGTCAATACAATACAATACATCTGGCTTTTATGTGAAAAAATACACTCTCAATTTGATTTCTTTTATATCTATATGTTCTCTCCCTGTGAAACTGTAACCTAGTAAAAGCTACTTACATAGGGTTCCTGGAATCAGTACAATATTTCTGGATTTTTTTCTGTAATAAAAAAACATTCAAATTTGGTTTCTTTATTATAAGCTGTCTAGTGTCTACCAGTAAAACAATGCACAAAGATGTGTAAATGTATTTCATATGTAGCTAACTGGTTTGCACTCATGCCTTGTAGTGTTTGGGCCCTAAATTTTAAAGCTTTCTGAATGTTCTCCCTATGTTTGCTCATAGTTTCTCCCAAAAAACCTTTTTGAAAGCTTAAATTTTGTCACACTCAATAGAAACTGTCCTTTAAAACTCACTAAGGAATTGCTGTCAGGACCAGATATACAGTAGACACTTTAGCCAGAGTGTATAGTGGAAAGTTGCTTCACCTCTAGCAGGCGCCTTTCCCTTAAGGCTAGTGTGCCTACTGGTACTTGGATGCCCCCCTAACTTAAACTATACACTCTGGGTATAAATGCCACTGACGGCCCCCAGGAACAAAGGAGTAGTACTGACTGGTGACAAGCTACTAATGATGCACCGATACCGTTTTTTGGGTAACGAGTACCTCTATTTTTTCCGGTACTTGCCAATAACGACTACCGAGTACCAGTGCCTTGTGCCCAGTTTATCAGGTTCATCGATACAAGATCAAGATAAGTACAAGATTCAAGGCATACTATGGCAGGATGCAGACAGCAGTGCAGACAGAGCTAGACAGAACTAGACTGCACTATCATTAGACATGCTCCTAACACTTAATAACTGCTAAAACCAATGGCCACTAATAGGTACTCACACAGTTGACCATCCCCTCCTCCTCAAAAATCTTAATTCCCTTGACCTCCAAGACATTGCTCTTTCCTGGTTCTTGTGCTCAATTAAGTCCTTCTTCAGTTGCAAATATATCTCTACCTCTTCTTCCCCTCTTCATCTTTCTGTAGGTGTCCCCAAAGGCTTTGTGCGTATTCACTAAATACTTACTGGCTTAGAACTTTCTGTTGAAAAATGAGAATTAGGTACTCGGTAGATGCTTTGAACCGACATTGTTCACTTTTGGGAACCTGTTGTATGTAGAGTGAGTTTGAAGTATTGTACTGCTGGCACTTTGTGGTATATGATCAGTTGCTAATTGCAGATTACTTCCTACAAGTTGATTGTTGAAGAATGATTTTGGATAGGACAGTTTAGCAATATACATGCATTCTATATCTAATTCAGTTTACACACTACTGAAACAGAAACATTTTAGACATTAAATAAAACAAGTTAGTTCATTATACTGTTCAGTAATATTTCCTAAATAATGGTTCTTTTCAACACAAGTTGGGTCCATTTCTGGCACCATAACCATTATTTTATTTTTGCACTTGCAGGGACTTTCAAGGGATAAAACATGAGGAAATGTGAATGTATTGTAGAGATGTACTGCATCTAAATTTCTATTACCCATACATACACTGTAATTTTTAAACCATTGTGCGTGATGGAGGTAGGAACATCAGATAACAGTCTTCTGGGCAGGTACTACTCTGAATGATTTAGAGGGTTATTCACTATTGAGCCGTAGCTTTGGCTGATCCTTTGGCTCTCTTCGGTCACCAGAGCCCTTCGGTTCAGTCGCAGCAGCCGAAGGCATACGCTTTGGCTCGACTGAGCTGAAGTGACAGCCGCAGCAGGGAGAACGGCCTGCCAAAGGCCGGCCATTCGCCCCGCAAATGCCAGCTGGGCAGAGCCAGTCTAGATCTCACGGCTCACTCTGCCCAGTTGTAATGACGGATCAGCGTCCCCAAATTACCTTGGGACGCCGATCTGTCATTAAACAATAACAACTGGAAGTCACAGCCAGCTCCGCCCAGTTGTTATTCATTGGCCCTGACCTGCTAGAAGACTCTAGCAGGTGCCGGCCAATAGGAAACAGTTGGGCGGAGCTACCTGTCACTGCTAGCTCTGCCCAATATTTTAGTTTTTTTTCTTTTATTTAAAATATTTTTCTTTTATTTTTAATTTTCCTATTTTGGATAATTTTTTAAATAATTTCTTTAACTTTTTTTTATTATTTTCACTCTTTTCACTTTTTTGCTATTCTGCTCGGTACCATGGAGGTACCGAGCAGAATAGCCGAGCAGAATTGCGCATGGCGGCATTTGGCTATTCACTCACTGCTGTTCGGCCACTATGAGAATAGGGGCGAACGGCAGCGAGTGAGCTGCCAGAGCTTCGGCTCAGCTGAACATGCAGAGCATGTGCGGCTGACCGAAGGCAGCCATACAGAGCCAATGTACGGCTGATTTCAGACATGTACGGTTGAAATCAGCCGTACTGAGCCAGAGTGAATAGCCGAACCTTGTTCTGCTATGATCACTTCGGCTCATCTATTTACTCGGCTGCCTTCGGCAGCTTTGTGAATAACCCTCTTAATTGTTTGTGCTGCATAGAAAAAAGCATGAGAAGCACATTTTACCAAATACACATTAAACAAACTTTACCTTTAAACAATATCCAATACCTGCAAACTGCAGTTGCCACCTTCAACATGCTCCTTCTGTGCTCTAGAAGCACCAAAATGTCTGTGTGGGTTTCATAATAGATAGCTTAAGACAGGGTTGATTGGGCCACAAAGATCACTATAGTGGCACGTTGAAGATTCTATACCTGGGGGTTCTTGCTAACTATAGATACGACTAGTTTAATATGGTTTTAGTGAATACAGGTACACTTTAAGCCTGTCTGTGGTAAAAAATAATTAAAAATAAGTACCTAATTTTACATTCCTGGAAACTAAGCTTAATTGATTTCTCTCAGCCATTTAGATGCCAGCTCACAGTCACTAAACTATATGTAGTAACATCAAATTAAAAGGTTTCATAAGGTTAGACAATGAATTATATTTAATAAGAGTGCATTATTAATTTTGAACACTTTATGAAAGACAAACAGGAAATATTAAAGATAATTAGGCTTCATATTCTCACCAACCACAAATCATGTCAATTGTACAAAATACCTGCAGCTGGAATTCATATGTAATACAGTATGTGGATCCTTATTAGAAGTACACTTTCAAACTGTGACAAGAGCTGGTCTGCCCCAACCATACCTACCTACCGGGTCATTACTGTAATGGGTGACCCCACTGGTGAGTAGGAATGTATGGTAAGAGGAAGGTGGAGCAGTGGCTTTTGATGGTATTAGCAAGCGTTGGAACTGACATATTATAGCTCTCTTGCAGGGTCGTAGCAAGGGCGAGGAAATTGAGGCACTCGCCTCGTGCAGAGGTGTGAAGGGGTGCAGCCAGGGTTCAGCGTGGCAGGGAGAAGAGGGACGGCACAGCCTGCAGCTTCTCCCTAGATCCCTGCTGATCTCCCCCGCCTGTATGGGCAGAGGCAGCGGGTATCCAAGGAGAAATTAAGCACTAAAGCCGGCAGTGGGGGGGATCACTGTCATTTCAGAATGACTGAGCAGTGAGGAGGGAGAGAGAGAGACGCTCAGCCAGGATCTGACAGCTGGCGGCTCTCTCATTCCTCACTGCTCAGCCATCCTGAAGTGACAGCTCCGGCTTCAAAGTTTAATTTCTCCTCAGATCCTCGTTGCCTCTGCCCATACAGGCGGGGGAGAGCAGCAAGGATCTGGGAAGAAGCTGCAGGCTGTGCCGCCCCTCTGTGCGCGGCCGAGCAGCTCAGGATTGAGAGCGGAGAATTGGTAAATATCTGTGGTATTTACCGATGCTCTGTGTGCAGCATAAACATTGGAGTGATCACTCCAATGTTTGTGAATAACTGGGGACACATAGTACTATGAACAGGAAGTGATGTAAAGCACCTCCTGTTCATTCATAAATTTCTGAATGGGTAATAGCACTCAGTACGGAGGCTACTCCCCATTCAGAAACTGGTTGATAGTAAATATTTTCTGAATGAATGGGAAGCCTTTGTACTAGGTGCTTTCCATTCATTTAGAACAGAGTCTGCAGAAAAAGAGATTGATAACTCTGTGTCCTCAATTTCTTTTTCTATTTCAAAAAGGAAATGGCAGGGTTCTTTTTAGACTCCTGATATTTCCACAAAGCCCCCCAACAGTAAAAAATTAAAAATAAATTAAAAAACACCCCCCCATACACACACACACACACACACACACACACGCACACACACACACACACACGCACACACACACACCCATACACACACACATATTATTAGACATGTTCAAAGACTAAAAATGTGTTTCAGACTAAATGAACGGTATGACAGACCGCACAGCACCCCGAATGAGTGCTTCTGTCACTAGGTAGCTTCCTCTCTGCTGGAACCCAAATTGCAGCATCCTCAGCCCAAACCTGCCTAACTATTGGATGGAACCAATATATTAGGACAGAACATTAAACTCCCACAATAATAAAGATTTACCCCAAACATCAGACAACACCAATGTTGAAGTAAAAACAGGAACTGACTTTATTGAAGACCAGCACAGTATTTATACAGTTCTGGTGATCTAAAAACATAATGCAATCAAAACATCAAGCAAACAATCCCCTCCCCAGTCCTAATGAAAGAATAGGGAGAGGTAAAACAAATAGGATGGGATTATCTCCTGAGTGTCTATCATATGGTAATCTACTCATCAACACCCAGGGTCAGCTACACCTAGAGTCAGCTATGTTAATCCCATCATTAACACAATTAAACAATTGGACAAATAGACTGTAACAAGTTCAATGGGAGTCTAAGTCCAGAATTAACCCCCTTTAGTCCTCCTGGATTCACATCCTGTAGCTATAATGAGCACAGGATGCCGCATATCCACTCCACACATAAATCTGGGATAATAGTTCCTTGTAACCCCAAGAGGTCCAAGGGGGGTCTCTATAGTCCTAGGTCCATAGTCAGTAGGAAGGAGGCTAGCCCCCAGGCACCTCCAACAGCACCAGTGATGGTTGAGTCCGTCACAAATTTAAACTAAAAAACGTTTTTATTAGTTTCATCAAACAAAAGGAATTTTATGCTATTTTGGATTCGGCGCATGCGTGCTGCCATCCTGGAGGCGGGGCACATGATGTCACATGACACAGGCAGTCAAGTGACATCATATGCCTGTTGGGGGCACAATTTTCTGTTCTTGCCTTGGGCGTAAAAGGAGCTAGCTACAACTCTACTCTCTTGTATGGCATTTCTGAAGCTGTAAAGGTGTGTGAAAGCAAATTTAGGTGTCTGATTACAGTCATATAGGCAGAGTTTTGAACCCTCTGGCTTTAACCCGGAGACCAAATAAACTTACCTCTGCCCCGCTAATAGCCTGGCTAGAATAATGACATGAGTGTCACAATGTTTATTCACAGTGGGTTTTAAATAAGTGTTTTGGGTTACCCACATGAGGACTTGAACTTGTAATGGGTTCCTGCAGCTTTTGGCCTCTTTGCTCCCTATAATTGCAACAAAATCTGCCTCCAGTTAGAAGAAAGAACACTGGCTGTGAGGTGGAGAAGTTCTGCAGAGGCTGGCCAGAAATTAAGAACTTTTATGCATTTGAGATTTCCAATCAGATCTGCCATGTGAAGGACAAATGGTGTTCCCCTCTCCTGGGGGCAACATGGTGTTAGATGAGTGGTTAGGTCACATAGATTTACATCAACAAAGGACTAGCAACATTGTGCAATTAAAGAACATGACCTGCTGATCATGGCCCGTTTTTGAAGGGCTTCATTAAAGTTAGTGTCACTATAAGAGGACCTGTGCAGGTGAGAGATGAAGTGTGTCCAACTATCTGTGGAAGAGAATTCCACATTTTTACCCCTTACGCAGTTTAAGATTATACCACATCCCCTCCAACTTCTTGTTGTGCCATCGCATCTTCCACGAGGTACTTGGTTTAAGTAGTGCGTTCCAAATACTGCTGTCCCCATTGATAAGTTTGTAAACTGCGATCATGTCACCTCTTAAGTGTCTCTTCTCTAAGGAGAACAATTCTAATTTTTGTATGCATTCTTGATAACTCAGACCCTCCATCCCCCTTAATAATTTGGTTACCCTTCTCTGAACTTTTTCTAGCTCATGGACATCCTGCCTAAGGATTAGTGACCATAACTCAATACCCCACTACTGTGTTCCCCATCAGAGCACCCCCTTACATTAGTGTTTCCTATTAGAGAACCCAAGTACATTAGTGTTCTCCATCAAAGGGCCCATTTACATTAGTGTACCCCATTAGAGTGCCCTCTTACATTAGTGTTCCCCATTAGCGCACCCCTTAGATTAGTTGTTCCCATCATAGTGTCCTCTTACAGTAGTTGTCCCCATAAGAGTGCCCCCTTACATTAATGTTCCCCATCAGAGTGCCCCCTTACATTAATGTTCCCCATCAGAGTGCCCCTTTACATTATTTGTCCCCATCAGAGTGCCCCCTTACATTGGCTGTCCCCATAAGTGTGTACTCTTACATGAGGTGTCCCCATCAGACTGCACCTTTCTTTCACAATTTATGTAAGGGGGCACTCTGATAGGGACAGATAATGTAAAGGGGCTCTCTGATAGGGACAAGTAATATAAGGGCACTCTGATGGGGACAACTCAGTTATCCTCATCAGAGTGTCTAATTATGTTAGGTGTTCCCATCAGAGTGCCCCTATATATTAATTATCCCCATCACAGTGCCCCTTAAACCCCATTATGAAACAATTTAAGGGGGTCATTTGGTGGGGGCAACTAATGTAAGGAGGCACACCAATGGGGACAACTAATAATTAGTTGTCCTTATTAGAATACCCCCTTAACTTGTTTTTCCTTGCAGAGTGCCTATTTACATTGTTGCCCCCTCATACCTGCAGACAGGGGGAGGCAAAGCAGGCTGCAGTTATTGCTGGGGGCGGGTCAAGTGTGTCACTGATTGCTAGGACTACCGGCGGTTCTAGCAACCAAGGACTGCCTCGGTGGCAAGTGTATCCACTATCAGCCAGCCAGCACAGGCACAGCAGGTGTCCCCCTCCCACAAAGTCATTGCTTGCTAGGTGGTCCTAGCAACCAGTGACATCAATTGTGGGCCTGCTGCCAAGATTAAAGCGCAATATAAGAACTTCTCCCATCCTCCTGTAATGCTTGGGGCAGGCACACAATTGATATCACTGGTTGCTAGGAACATGGCAGTCCTAACAACCAATGACTGTGGAGGAGGGGACATCAGAAGTCATTGGTTGTTAGAACGACTGAAGAGGAGAGGAACCTGCACTGGGTTATGGCCGGCAGTGGATGCTTCGGCCTCAGAGGTTGGCACATTCTCTATCAGCCAAATATAACACTATTCATTTTTGGATATCTTACATCTCAGGTTTGTGACCCTCCAGTGACTTGTAGTTCTATCTATCCCTAAAAAAGTCAGTTTTGTGGCATCCCCATTCTGGAATTCCTTAAAGTGTCTTGAACATTTTTATGAACATTTTTGCAACAACATTTTTAGTTGCAAAGGCCAAAATTTCATGATAAATAACCACAAAGTTTTATCTCTGTCATGCATCTTTTGCGCTGACGTGTGAAAAGACCCTTAATGTTTGCAACTCACATGCTGTGCAACATTTTGCCTAATTTCTCAACTGCACAGTAATTGTGTTCAGCATTTGCAACATTAAAAGACCTCCAAATTGCCACATATTCTAGAAGTGCTCCTAAGCAAACAAGATACTCACGATCTCTGGAAAACTGGACGACCTAGAAAACAGGTCACGCCGCAATAACCTTAGGGTCATTGGCCTGAGTCGGTGAAACCTGGCGACCTCCTCCCGTTCTGTGCTGAAGCGATTCCCAAAGCACTGGCTTTCTCACATCCCTGTGCAGTGGAAAGGGCCCACAGGCTGGGCGCGCCCAGGGAAGACAACATATTGAACTTCGCTGACAAACATTATATATTCCAGGCATTTCGTTCACAGAGGAACCTAATCACTGGCGGCCATAAAATCCTACTATTCGCAGACTACTCAGCGAATCTCACCAAGCGTAGGAAGTCATTCCAAGAGGTCTGCCAAGCACTAGTTCGCCAACGGGTCAGATTCGCTCTAGCCTACCCAGCCACGCTGCGCATCACAGGCCCAGATGGCACCATCTCTTCCTTTCCTCCCCAGACAAAGCTCAGGCCTTTCTTCAGAACATGGCAGATACGGGCTCCACCATGTCTATCAAGAGCCCCCCTAGAAAGAAGAAATCCGATGTGACACCATGAGGCCTTCAAATGACCTGAGATACCCATCGTATTCCAGGTATCTTACACTTTAGCCTTCTTAAAGTTTCGGCTCGCCTGTTCTGCTCGGTACCTCTGTGGTACCGAGCAGAATAGAAAAACAGTTAAAAAAGTAGTAAAAAATAAAATATAAAAGGATTGGGCGGAGCTAGCAGTTACAGCTAGCTCCACCCAACAGTTTTCTATTGGCCGGGTGGTTCTGCTGACGTCAGAATAAAAAAAAAATCACCATAGGAATGCATAGCTAGATTCCTGTTGGCTATTTCACTTTGCAATGGCCAATAGCAAACTAGCTATTGCACCCGCCCTCTGCTGCTGTCAATCACTAGAGGGGACCTGATGGAGAACTTCAGGTCCCCTCTGCAGAGCATGTTCAGCTTACCGAAGGCAACCGATGTACGGCTGATTTTAGCCGATGTATGCTGAAAGCCATACAGAGCCGAAGTAAATTGCCGAATACTGCCAAAATCCCTTACCAGACTCTCAATACGAGCAGCAGCCTGGCAGAGCAGGTAAGGGGGGGGCAATCGCACCATACCAAAAACTGTTAGAGGAGGCCGAGCGGTGCAGGGGAAGAGAGGAGGCCGAGCGGTGCAGTGGAGGAGAGCGATGTGAGCGGCTGGTATGTCACAGGAGGACAGGCTCTCATCCCGCACCACCCCGCTCAAATCAGGACAGAGAGCGGTGTGGGGGTGGAGACAGCTGTCAGCACTGTCACAGGAGGCCGAGCTCTCCTCCCGTGCCACCCGCACTGCATCCTGTGACAGCGAGTCAGGATGGAAAGCGAGTATAGTGATTGCTGACTGCTTCTAAAAAAGAAGGACGAGTATGTTTACTGTGTCCCAAATTATGAATGAATGAAAAGTGCTAAACATCTCTTCCTGTTCATTCATTCATGCTATCTCCACAAGTAATCGATGAACAGGAACACTCTCGAGATGAGAGTAGCACTATAGTGTATAGAGAAATGCTGTTCATTATAACGGGCTGCAGAAAAAGAGCTTGAGGACTATGTTTTCTCAAACCTTTTTCCTATTTTAAAAGGGAAATATCAGGGGTCCCAGAGCCCCGGACAGTAAAGTTAAAAAATAATAATATTTATTAAAAAAATAAAAATAAAGTATAAAAAATAAAAAGTTTAGAAAAAAATAAATAAAAATGAATTATTTAAAAAAAAATTAAAAAGGTTAGAAAAAAAGTAATTTTTGGTTTTCGGCCTGACATTTTTAAAATTTGCAGCTTCAGTTTCAAAATTTCATTTTGGTACACCACTTATTTTAATGTTTAACAATATCAGTTCATTCTGAATGACATTTGGGAAAAATTCAGATGCATCCAAATTATTGGTTTCAAAAATTTGGATACGTTCGGATTCGTTATTTATTTCAATACTTTAATTCGGATGCATCCAAAAGTCTGAATATGCCAATATTCCTCCGAATCTCAATCTTCAATTTGGAACGAACGAATCTTACATGTCTAACAGTCACATGACAAAAATAAAGATCCTCGAGATGAGAGTAGCACTATAGTGTACACATGGGACATAACAGGGAAGTCCACTTTGCAACTCCAAAGAGGATTTAGAAGAAGATCGAGAGTTAGCATTGCTCCTCTTGAATATCAGGTGTGTGCTTCTGTTAAAGCTTAAATCTTGCTTTGATAGCTTAGTCTAGATGAACATTGGTTATTTACTGCGATTCATAACTAGATGACATCAGGGATTTCTCTTCTAACTGGCAGCCTTAAGCAGTTGTGAAAAAAATGTTTTGTTCTGCAATTAAATAAAGATTCTGAATGTCCCGTAGTTGTGGAATGTAGTTTTTGCCCCAGAGTTACTCGTTACATCTAGATAAACTGGTACAACCACAATGGTCTTACTTGATGTTTTTTTTCTCCTGAAAATCTCAAGAAAGTTGTAATATTCTCTGAAACTTTGCTGGCAAAAGTGTGCCAGTTCCAGAACGGGCAAGGTTGGGGATGGCGGTGAATGAGGTCTTGCAGGTGCATGGTGAGATCAGGAGGTGTTAGGATAGTGGCAGATACAGTGGTTAGAGGATGGGAGTTTAGGTGAGGTGTGGTGAGAGAGAAATGGGGTTAGGTGCAGTGAAGACAGTCGGGGGGGGCATCCAAGCATAGCCCGGGGGTCAGGGGCAGTGATGGGTCCAGTTTGCTTAGGTAGTCAGGTGCCTTGAATGGTGGTAAGAGTGGTAAACAGAAGCCAGGCATTATGATGAGAATAGGCGGAAAGAAAGGTAGATGCTTGCAAACATTAATACAGCAACTTTCCTGCCTTTATATTTATGTTTTGTCCTCCATATGTGTATGTAGAGTGCTGGTTCTTCAGAGATACACATGTGGCTCCTTTCCTGGATTTAGGGCATCAGAGGATTGATCCTGCCAGTTCGTTCCCAGCACCAGACACACAGTGTGAGGAGGGCCTGTAGCCGAGCTCAAGTTCGCTCCAAACCAGACCTAATCCCTATAAATCACTTTCAACTGGACTTTTTCTGTAATGTTGATTACATTACACCACTCAATCATACAAGTGATTTTATCAGTTTAACTGAAACATTTACAACATTACAGAAGAAGTCCAGTTAAATAGCAATACTAGCATTTACTCGGGATAAATACATTTAAAAAAATCACAGACGCAGATGAAGGCTTGTTGATATTTATAAATATCTAAGCATATGACATTACGTAGAACCCACCATTAAAAATTAATCTTAAATATTACTGTCGACAATTTCCATTGACTGAAATCACCTTCTACCTCAACTACTAATTAAAGTATATGTTACCCCAAAAAATAATTTTACATACTGTATGTGTCAGTTTTTTTTTTTCACTTTCTTTTTGTTTTAATGATTTATTTAATCAGAAATACCTTATGATCCTGACAGTTCCCCATTTGCTCTTTGTTCATTCAGACCACACCAATCACGGAAGCAGATCCATTCTGGCATGTTCAGTTTGTTTCTCTTTGGAGATACTGGATGCAGTGCAGATGCATGCAAAGTTTGTACCTCCAGTAGTCAGTTAAGTCTCTGTGCCCCTTTTTTCGAGCTTTGGCTGGAATGAGGAAGGATTATAACATGTTGGGTATTTACTGTTATCTAGGGCTCCATTGGAGAGATTTAACCTCGCATTCTGTCCAGCTGACATCAGTTTCCCTAGGCAAGTAGTGAAGGAAAATCTCCAACAGGGACAAAGACAGAAAAATCACCTACTTAATCTACTCTATTTACCTTTTCATTGCCAATGACGCATGGTGTACATCACTGGCAGCTGGCCCCTCTAAACAGACTCTCGATTGCTGTAGCCACTGGGAATCTGTTCAGCTGTGTGATTCCAAGGCATTCCAAGGGCCAATGAAGCGTGCTTACCCCCCAGTCTTACACCCTCCGCCTTGCTTCCCAGGCTCCGCTGCCCCTCCTGTGGGCCTAGGACCGGCATCACGGGTGTCAGTGGGTAGAGGGGAGAGAGACCGGTGAACATCCATTTGCCAATCTTCTATCACTGAATGGAGCTGGAAGCGACGTTTGATCGCATCACTTCCACTTCCACGATCTGCACCTGAATAGCTTCTTTGAAGTGGAAAGGTGACACTAGAGGCCTAATAGACCCCTAATGTCAACTTAAAGAGTACCTGTCATCACCTAATATGCAAAAATGTTGATTGCACTACACATGTTTGATATCTCTGTGTGTACCAGAGTGAGAGCAATAATTCTATGGCTAATAGTAACAGTTAAGTCTAAACTGATGACCTGTGGGGGCTTTTGAAGCATCGCCTATGGACTACTTGGGGTACATTATTTTGTTATGGTTGCACGGGTGCACGCAATTTTTAAGCTTGATATGTTGAGTATCTATTTACTTGGCATAATCTTATATTTAAAAATACAATGGGTATCATATTGTGTTTTGGGCACTAAAATTAGTTTAAATGTAATTTTTACTGAAATTTTGGGTTTTATAAAGAGTCGCACTAATATCACGCAACATAAAAATTGCCAGAAACTGCCGCCATTTTATTCTACAGGGTCTGTGCTTTTAAAAAATGTTTTATCTGTAGAGGGTTTTAAGACATTTTTCAGGCCTAAAATGTATTTTGTGTGAAAAAAAACGCCTTGTCAGCAAAAGGGTTAAAGTAAAGCGTTTGGATTACAATCCATATAACCTTCCATTATACAAGGTGGATATTTTCCATTCCAAAATCCTGAAACCATGTAAATGGTATAAGAGTCGCAAATCAAAATGTCATATATAGAGTTCACCCGCATAAATGAATGATCCTAAATCGTGAAATGATCCTGATGCTAGCTTTTGCAAAGGGATTCTCAAAGAGATAGTGACGTATGTGGATGAGTGCTCTCAATAGCATATCAATATAATTGTAATTATATATTTATTATATATGGTAATCAAAGTAAACCCAAGTAAATAAGCAGTCTCAAATTCATAGAGTGATAATCGGTAACGGCCTTTGGCGGGCTGGTCAGTCCTACGATACTGTTTCCTTCATGGGTACTTAAAGCAGACCTTTACACTCCAAAATCAAATTCTACCAACGCATTCCTCTACGTATGATAATTAATAATAACATGGCAGGTGTAAAATGCTGTGATTTTGAAATACTTACACTTGCACGTAATTCCCTTCCTGCTTTGAAAGGGCAAATTACTTCAGTTTGCAGAGCATATGCAAAAAATACAAAGCCTGCAGTTATTTAGAAGTATGTGTTTGTAGGTTGTCATTACTAAACATTTATAAAGGTATTTTTGTCGTTATTTTAAAGATATGGTTAAAGGTCCGCTTAGAGCTTCCTCTTGAAATAAGTAATTCGGAATAAAATTGATATCCAAGTAAAGTTATTGTGAAAAATAACTAATAACGAGTCCTTCGAGGTTATTATTCCAGGCGCTTAAAAGTAGCACCCTAAACCTGTTCCATCTGACAGTTTAGGGAGCCACCACCATGTGTAACTTTTATTTTTACATTATTAATTAATAATTTCAATGAACTGTATAACTAATAATTTTTCATTAGACTACAACATCCAGAATATGACATGTTCATAAATATACATTCTGGAAACTATATAAGGTCTATTGAAAATGTATGGATACCAACAGTGATAAACATATGTTCTTTTCTTTACTTTGATTACAATCTGAATCTAACAAAACTATATTAAATGGATGCTGCCAGATCTACTACTGAAGCGCTCTATGTATTCTCACACACTGGATGAAACGGTATCCAATTTTAAGCCATTAGTCCTAACACACATTATCCCTTAGTAAGCCCTGATGAAGGGGGTATTTCCATGAGCTCCAGAAACATGTTGGCTATTTCTATACTGTCCCCTCAACCCTATATCTGAAATATTTAATGGAGTGTGGCTGTCAGGGACCATAGCACCTCCAGGTGGTGCTGAAACCAGGTCCTGCAGTTCCTTCGCTCGCCTGCAGGTGTTTCCAGGCAGCCAGGAGCTGTCAGGTACCAGACCACCACTGGGAGGTGCTGGAGCCTGCAGGTCTAGTGCTCACCTGCCGATGTCTCCCAGCTGTAAGCGATTTATTCACCACCTGGCGCTACCTCGGAGGGTATTTAATCCCTCCCTGCAGTGTGCACTTTGGCTCAGTATTGTTTCCATGTCCTGAGTCCTGTTACCTCCTTGTTCCTTTACATTGACCCTTGGCTCCCCTTGAGGTTCTATGCTCCCTGGGTTTACTTGCCTTGTTACCTTTTGTATGTGCTTGTGTTTACGTTCAGTTAGTTCCTATTACTTGTTTGTGGTTACTTGTGGGTGTTGGTGGGGTTATTTGTGTTATGTTTTGGTGTGCATAATAAACAGTACATAAGCTCAGTGGCAGTTTCTGGTGTGGTCCCTTATTTGGTCCTCCCGTGTGGGTTCCTGCATGTGGGGTGAGGACACCCGCACACGGTACCCTGACAGTGGCTCTTAAATTCACAGACCTGCAATTTGACAACATAAGTATTTGTTATGCCAGTCTGCATGCATGTAAACAATCATATGGAGACAGGTGCTTGCAGTTCTCCTCAGCATTGTTCCTCCCCAGTGTGTAGCACATGTGCCATGCTCCTGAAATCTATAGGCCAGCCAGCTGTTTCTTTGATAAAGCAATGGTAGCAATGCTTTACTGAAGCAGACCAGTAGCCACTTTTGAATGCAATCATATAACAAATATTTTACTGAATAAGTTAAAGGAGTTCTAAAGCCCCAGCATATACTATCCTGTTACAAGATCAGCATTGTAATAGAAATACATACTAGGACGGGCCGATACATTTTGCCTTTACATAAATAGAAAATGAATGGAAAAAGATATTTTAGTGAAATTAAAAAAATATATACCTACATAATTTATTTTCAAAGCTGCTTTATTATTTTTCTACAAAATCCCCACATTTGTCAATACACTTCACCAACGCTGCACTCGTTTTTTTTTTGTTTTTTTTAATTCAAAAGCTTTTATTGAAAACGTCAAGCAATACATTAGACATACAGTAGTAAAACAGTACACTACAGGTATAATCCGAACTAACAGTCACACTGATATCTTCCATCTATCAGCTATAATAGCTTCGAAAAGTAACAACACTCCAAGCATTTAGCTATAACCGCATCAATAAATGCACTCGTTTTTTAAATTCGTCCATAATAAAATTGGTGTTTTGATTTAGAAACCATTTCCTCACTGCAGACTTCACCTCTCCATCACAAATGAAGCACTGGCCCTTCAAGTATTCCTTTAGTTTTTGGAGCAGGTGGAAATCACTAGAAACCAGGCACGGGCAATATGGTGGAAGCAGCAGCACTGGAAAGTCCAGGCGTTGAACTGCATCTCTTGTTGATGCACTTGTGTGAGGACTAGCATTGTCCTGTTAAAGCATTGCTTCATTTTTTATCCAATCCATTTGATTCTTTTTTTTTAATGCAGTAACAGTTTCAATATAACGTTCAGAGTTTATTGTTGTTCCTTTTTCAAGAAAGTCTGCAAGAACAACATGAGAACAAAAGTATATACTGCACTAAAACTTTCATCCAGCCACTGTAATAAGGTCCCAGTCACACCTGAGCCTTCTGTAGCTCACTTGTCTAAGCACTACAATGCTTAAAAAGAGTATCCGATTATGTTCAATGGCTCCTATGGCCCGTATAGACTTCAATAGGAATGCGTGAAAAATGTTCACAAACACAGGTAACGCATGTTTTTCAAGTTTTTTTTGCCTTGTAACTAGCTTTGCATTGACTATAAAATTTAAATAAAACGCTTAAGCCTGAAATGCTTGTAAACATGCCTGAAAAAATGCTCACAAAAACACCTGAAAAACACTCAAAGACACTCAGCTCAAGTGTAAATAGGGGTTACATTTTTTATTAGTTTTGATCCAATATGAAGAGAAAAATAGTGGTAAAAAATGGCAGTTGTGGGTTTACCAATCATTTTTTGTGTACTTTTTTTCTGCATGCTTCATGCTACTGGCGGCATGACAGGGGTGAATTATTTGCCTACATTCATTGGGGGAATTCAAAAAGACTGGAACAGACAGAATCTGGAACAGTGACCCATGACAACCTATCAGCTTCACTGTTTCATTTTCAAAGCTTAAAGGAGAACTATGAGGTGAGTGAAAATCACTCAGCCTCATAGTTCGAGCCGACGCGTGACAATGAAACTGTCACACGTCGGCTCAATAGATCGGGAAGTGAGCAAACACATACCGTCGCTCGCTCACTTCTTGATCCTGTCCCTGCAGAGAGCCGTGACTGTCACTCCCCACTGGCTCCCTGCAGGGATTCCCCCCTCCTCTGTCCGATCCTCCAGCCCTGACTGGCTGAACAGACGGGGGAGGGGGCGGGTACAGCTGGCTCTGCCTCTAGATAGGCCGAGCCAGCTGTCATTCACGCAGCTGGATGGATCTCGACAATAATGGCGGGATCCGTCACGGTTGCAGCGGTCTCAGTATACCGCGAGCTGTAGCTCGCGATATACTGAGCTTTGGGCCATGGGAGGATGCTAGTTTGTGTTCTCCCATGACCCTTAGGAGAACTATGGGGAAAAGCACTTACCCCATAGTTCTCCTTTAACTGAATAAACTAAAAAGAGAAGCTGATTAATTATTATAGGCATCTGCTCCAGAATCTGTCTGCCCCAGTTTGTATGAATCCCCCTCCCCCATTGTACTATAAGGGGTCCCTCTTTTTTATCTCAGATAGTTTGAAGGTATGCACATGTGGTCAACATACCGCTGCATCTGACCTCACAATTGTTTGATACTTGATTGGTGCTAATTAAATATTAACAGCCCATGGATGAGGATGGATTTGACCCCTCAATTTATGAACTCATTGGCAGATCTTAAAAAGGCCTAATATGCCAAAAAATAATTGCCATGTGAATGGATGCCTCTATTACTGCAATCACATCACATTGCACTATGTATTTAACAACTTCGATTACAGCATAGTAGATGAAAGATATACAACAGAAACCTTTAGCCTTGCAGACACACCACCCTTCACTGCTGCCTAAACACATCTTCAAAGTTATAAAAAGAAACATTAAGTTCATGTAATGTTACAAATTACATGGATGGTTGGGTGGCTTCATCTCTGAAGACATTCAGAAGGATTGTACTTTTCTGACAAAAAAAAAATATGATTTTCAAAACAAGACGTGAAAACCTTTTCACGCTTTGTGATCCCCTTGTGTAAATAATACTTTCCACATCTCTCCCACAGGCTGCTCCGCGCCATATTTTCTTTTGTCTTTCTAGATTAAAGAACACACAGACCTTAATGCTATTCTTGTATGGTGAGGATTACATTTTTACTCTCAGTGATACCTCACCTTTTCTTCTGTTGCTTTAAAGAAAGCCTTGAGTAAATACTTTTTTACAGTACCTTTATGAAAAAAAAAAAAAAAAAGATAATTACATTTTGCCCTGGGGCTTTGACTGATTGGTGAGACTCCCAGACACTTTAAGCAGGCGCCACAAATTGTGTAAGTTTCTGACCTGCTGGCTCCCTGCCTAGTTCACATGACAAAGATATCTAGAGGTTTGGCAAGGTAAGGTAGATGGGTGACTGGGATGAGATATATAGGAGGGAGAAAAAACACACTGACACTTTTATTTCACTTATTTGTATTTAATAATTACTGCTTGCAGCTTTATTTATTTGAGTTTACTATACATGAATATATTAGCTCGGACTCCCCGGTTTTGCAAAAGGTGTTGTCTTCTTACATTACGCAATCTAACTAATGTTCACCTCTCTTATATATACTATCATCATTTACTACATTTGTTGAGGTTTAACTATTCGATTGTCCAGCATATTTGTCATTAAAAGCAGTCAGCTTAAATGCAGGCCTAAAGATGAAATCCAGGAACATCTAAAAGACATAAATTCAGCTCTGTATGCCATATAACCTTATAGCCAATGGTTTCTTTGCTAACTGCTGTTTTGTTTTTTAGTAGTAGTAGCTGCTGCCTTCAGAATTAAAAAAAACAACAACATAGGAACGAATAGCTAGATTGCTATTGGCTATTTCAATTTGCAATAGCCAATAGCAAGCTAGCTATTGCACCCGCTCTCTGCTGCTGTCAATCAGCAGAGGAGGACCTGATGGAGAACGTCAGGTCCACCTCTGCTGATTGTCAGCAGCAGTGGGCAGGTGCAATAGCTGGTCTGCTATAGGCTATTGCAAACTGAAAAAGCCAATAGCAATCTAGCTATTCACTCCTATGCAGTTTTTTTCCCTCTGACTGACAGTGGCCTCGATGTCAAAAAAGAAAAACTAAACAGGTAGCAGGGAAAGGTTTACTTTGCTAGATAGTTTACACTCCGGGAAAAATAAAATGTATTAACCCTTGCAGCGGGACTACCCCCAAACTGTAAGAGTTAACTGCTCGTTTTTGTCTAGGGTTTGAAATATAAAAGTTATACTCATCCAATCTTCAAAGACGGCTGGTTCTTAGACCAGTCCTTCCAGCCTTACTCCCCCTCCACTGCAGTGGTCTAAGGTCCCTGAGTCGTCACGTTCATGATGTGAAGATGCCGAGCAACATTCCATCACTGCAACGGAGGAGTAGACAGATAGGAGGGAGCGCTGTGACAACCAGGCAGATCCAAGGTTTGAGTGAGTATAACATTGTTATTTTACTCCCTAGACCAAACGACCAGTTAACCCTTGCATTATGGGGGCAGCCCCACTACAAAGGTTAATAAAAACATTTCCTGGAGTGTTTCCTTAAAGAAGAACTCCAGGAAAAAATACCCTTTCAGTGAGGCTACCCCCAAACTGCAAGGATTAACTACAATAAAATGATTGGGTCAAAGAAAAAAATCGATTGACGCTGAACTCTAAGCAGATATAGGTGACACAAATAATGAAGCTCTGTAATCATGAATTCTTCATTAAATGTATTTTTAATGCAAGCAGTGTATATACCTGAATTTGACTTGGTATCAGCCTCTTGCAGTCTTTGTACAGCAGGGCTGGAGTGTTGGAAGAAGAAGCAATACAAGGAGCCAATCAGTTTACCTGCTGACAAGAAGCATGCTGGTAGCAGGAGAGAACAGCGTGATAGAATGATGAGCTCTTCACTGTGCTGCTTTTCTTTTAATTGTCCAGTCACAAACTGGGTAGGTCCAATACGACCTGGGCTCAGAGAAAGTATGAATGATGCTGGCCATAAGACTGAGGAAATCCTTGGGAGAAAATGCAACAAAACTGAGGGGGAAATCTCTAGACTGCGGGTGAATATTGCAGCAGAACCTAGATTTGGTATTCTATTTTTTAATGGACTTTTTATTTTTCATCTTGTTATTTTCGGTTATTTTCGGTTGCAGTTCTGCTTTAATTTACTCATTATTACACTTTAATTTACTCATTATTACAGTGTTACAGTGGACCTCAGATCAGTGGCAACAGATATGTTTATTCATAGCATGTGCTAGCATGCTAAGTAATGTCTAAATGTAAATGCCGTAGATACAGTATAGTTCCTCCCCCAACAATGCCTTCATCTTCATTTGTTACAAGAATACCAGCACTATCTTTGTTTAGACATCTACCAGGGACATCTATAATGCTGACCTTTGGAGGAAATATTCAGCTAAATCCTTATACCTGTGCAGTATCCTTCATATTTTGACTATGCATACATGTCTTACACAACTCAGCCCCCTGTTGCCTTGCAGTATGTGATCATATAGTGTAATTAACCCTTTACACTTTCACAGTTTAGTTAATCTACTGTGAACTGCCAGTATAAATATCTATCACAGTCTTACTCAGATTAGCTTCCCATGCTGCCTTTAACCTTGTGACTTGTAGGAGGGATGAGTGAGGAAATGCTTCCTACTGCTTGTGACACTGATGACACAATTCTGTCAGGATTCTCCTGTTGTCTAAACCTTGACAGATTGTGACAAATACAGTTACTTGTATTTGCCACAATTTCTCAAAAGAGATCTTTAAAACAGAACTCCAGGAAAATGTTTCCTAACCCTTGCATTGGGGCTACCCCTGAACTGCAAGGGTTACATACTTATTTTTGGCTAGGTTCAAAAATATATACTCACCTGATCCTTGGAGCCAGCTTGCTCTTAGATTGGTCCCTTCCACCTCTCTCCTCCTCCACTGCAGTGATGGTATGTACACCGTGTATATAGAACGTGATGACTCAGGGACCTTAGACCACTGCAGCGGAGGGGGAGAGAGGCTCCAGGGACCAGTCTAAGAGCAAGCTGGCTCTGAGGACAAGGTGAGTATAACTTATTTTTTTTTAGCACCTAGATAAAAACTAGCAGTTTACCCTTGAAGTGCAGGGGTAG
This sequence comes from Nanorana parkeri, assembly GCF_000935625.1. Lineage (NCBI taxonomy): Eukaryota > Metazoa > Chordata > Amphibia > Anura > Dicroglossidae > Nanorana > Nanorana parkeri. The sequence continues at coordinate 130,396 of NW_017307638.1, forward strand.
CCCCACTTCATGGGTTAAGAATGTTTTTTCGGGAGTACTGCTCTAATGATAAAAGGTACATTTTAAAAATGTAGTGACATTTCAGGAAGATATACTACTTGCAAACTTTTTAAAAGCTAATAAAAAGCTGTTAGTGTAACTCTAGCCAAAACATTTTTATTTTGGATAGAGTGGGGCAGGGTTAGAATCCTGTCATTGTTTTATTGCTGTCAGTAGCCCCTCTAGTAAGATTTCCCTGCACGTCTTGTTTCCAGAGACACAACACGCAGTCTGTGGAAATCTCCCCAAAACAAGAAAATACCTAATCTTTGACCCTTGTCAGCAGAATGGATGTCCTCATTGGAAGACAACCCCTCAACTCCTCCTCTGGTAACAGCTGTAATGTTTTGCATTCCCACTTATTTTCTCTCATGATGACAATGGTATCTAGGAACAGATCTCCGCAAGAGCAGGAAAAAACAAACAGAGGCACTAATCCTTCCCTGCCTTATCCAAAACAAGAAAACAAGTTTTGGTTGGAGTTTTGTTTACATTAGGCAGGTAAAGAATGCTTTTTTTTAGTTTAAAAAAATGATGAAGAAAAACTCCTAATGAGCAGACTGGGTTGGATGAATAAGGATTACTCATGCTTACCTGCATTCACATCTCACACAGCAGCAAACATTTCCATCTCTGAAACTCTAACGATGAAGTTGTTTACTTTTTTTCGTGCTCTTTAAAATGATCCAAGCCTATCTCAACCTTAATCTGTTAGACAACAGTGGGTTTAAATCACCCACTTCTGAATCCAACTGTCCTATATCTATGAGACCTTTCAGTTACGTAGAAATTCTGGACTATATAAAAAGCTGGTGAACTTAGATCTCTTTGATTAAGCCCACTAGTTGGGTGAAAAACATCAATGTGGGAGGATCCTAGCAGGGTATTTACCTAAAAATCTAGATCAATAACGTTTTTGGAAGAATTCTGGATAGATGCCGTGTGCGGCTATACTATATTTATGATCAAGTAAATAAAGAAGTTGGAGATTCCCTCACAGTGGTTCAGGCGTTACTCTCAGAGATATATACCCCAATTATTTGTGTTTACTACAATATGGATACAACTATTGTATTTGGCTTTGCAAGGGCCGCATCTACTGGGTAGAATAGGGAATTCTGTGAGAGATATTAACAGAAGCCTTGGAGAGATATAACAATTATCCTACCTTGTCAACAACCACTGAAATCTGCAAAATAGAGTTCTTTAGCCTTTAAGGAGAGAAAACATAGTAGTTGCATGACAGGGCTGGTATCCCAATAGCATGCTATGCTTATACCAATTTCAATGCTTCAGCATCACCTACTGCTGCTTTTCATAGAAAAAAGGGAAACCTGGATGCTTATTATCCTCCTGTACTGTAAAGAAGTTGGTGCAAGTACAAAATTCTGTGGTTGTCAATCTTGCACAGATGAAGGGAAGAAGAAGACATTTTCTATGATATTCAGTTGCCAACAGAATCGCCTATCCCTCCTTTTATTGTTATGTTTGCTCTGAGTTGGCCTTTATATCAATTTCAGTTACTCTCATAACTGATAACACAAGTTACCATAGTTCTTCACAAGCCCCTTCCTCTCTAGCTTCTCTAGAAGCTGACACGACAGTGGTAGGCGCTAGAGCAATGAAAACAAAACAGTAGCCGATAATTGCAGTGAATCCATTACAACAAAAGGAAGACGTTCTGCATAACAAGTCTGCAGACCAAATTCAATTCATGATTGATTTCAAGGAATTTGGGTGAGGCTAAGCAAATTTGTTTCACTTATTAAATGTTGCAAGAGTTTCGTAAAAAATAGGAATTTTGAAAGCAGGTCAGCCAACCCATCAAAGGGAACCTCTCATTACCTGCCTTTTATCTTGTGCTTCACTCTCAGTGATCTTGAGGAACGCCCTCCACCAATTACTAAGACTTAAAAGGCAGCCATAAAGGGCTGTGAAAAGAAAAGGGCACAGTAGCAACAGACCATATGACATGGCTGTCACAGTCAGGGCTAAATACAATTTGTCATGATTTATATGTGAACAGCGCATAACTAACTGCTCTTGCCCGTTGTAGAAATGCATGCACTGATATTCTGCCCTTTAGCAATAAGTATAAATTAACCTTAGCTGAATGCTAGATAGAGACAATAATAAGCTGCTTTATCAGCCAATAACATTCCAGCATATGCTGTTTAGCTTGTGATGCAAATAGAATTCTGCCTTCATTATTCAGAATATTTTTATTACCTTTGTAGTACACACTGGGTGTGCAGTAGTTTGTTTACAGAAATAAATCACATAAAAGGAAAGAAAGGAAAAGGAAAAAAGATTGCAACCGAAGGTTAACCCTTTGGCTTCTTGTACAACCCCAATTCAAAAAAAGTTACACGTTGTAAAATCTATATAAAAACAGAATGCAATGATTTGCAAATCTCATAAACCCATATTGTATTCACAATAGAAAATAGAAAACATATCAAATGTTTAAACTGAGAAAATGTACCATTTTAAGAAAAAAATAAAGTAATTTTGAAATTGATGGCAGCAACACATCTCACAAAAGTTGGGACAGGGCAACAAAAAGCTGGAAAAGTAAATGGAATTAACAAGGAAGAGCTGGAAGAACATTTTGCAACTAATTAGGTTAATTGGCAACACAACAGGTCAGTAACATGATTGGGTATAAAAAGATCATCTAAAGGTGCCCACACACCTTGCGATAATCGTACGATAATCGCGGGAAATCCCGCAATCGTACGATTATCATAAGGTGTGTGGAAGCCGTGTGACCTCTACTACTGTAAGGTCGCACGACTTTTATCTTACGAACATGTTCGAAAACCCGCCGAGTATCGTCTGATTTTCGTGGGTGTGTAGCATGTTCGTAAGATAAAAGCCGGACGGGCCGGTGTGCGCAAGCGCACACTGCCCTTTCGGCATTGCGGTCATCGGAAGTACGATCTGCCTGTCCAAGATAGGCAGATCGGACGTTTTTTAAATTACCTTACAACCATCGCAAGACTTTTGTCTTGTGATGGTTGTAAGGTGTGTGCCCAGCTTTAGAGAGTCAGAGTGTCTCAGAAGTAAAGATGGTCAGAGGTTCGCCAATCTGTGAAAAGCTGCATCGAAAAATTGTCAAACTATTTCAGAATATTGTTCTTCAACATTAAATTGCAAATACTTTAAATATAAAAATACATCAACAGATTCAGAGAATCTGGAGAAATATCTGTGTGCAGGGGACAAGGCCGAAACTTAATATTGGATGCCTGTGATCTGTGGGCCCTCAGATGGAACTGTGTTAAAAACAGGCATGATTCCATTATGACAATCACTGCATGGGCTCAGCAATACTTCAAAAAATCATTGTCTGTGGACACAGCTCTCCATGTCATCCAAAAAATGTAAGTTAAAGCTCTGTCTAGATACTGTCACAAGGCAAGAAGAGCATTGCACTTCTCATTGGAATTCAGGGCAAAACATAGATTTTCAAGGTATTGCTGAGATACAATAAACATTTCTATATATTGCCTATAGAGAGCATATATTCACTTTTTGGGTATAGGTACTTTTCAGGTACATGAAACATACCAAAACACATAAAAAACATGCCTCAATGCATATTACAATATACAAAAACCTTTGTGTGCATTAGCAACAGCATAAATGTATTTATTTTCGATATATCAATCTTTAATGCTATAATAGCCAAGGGTCACATTTACCTGCAGGCCACCAGTGAGACCACTTAGTATATATTTTTTTTCCCCCTAGATATACTAACCTCTATGCATTGCTGATCTCTTTGGATTTACCATCCTAGCACCGTTAATCACTCTTTGCCATAATTAAGTAATTAGGTGGTAACCAGTTTTGCTGACAGGGAGTATGCTGGTGGGAGGAAAGAAGGCTGACCTCATTAGTGTATGATGTTTCATTGTCCAGTCAACAAGCTGAGGTTTTATTTTGACTGAAAGTTTATAAAAAAATCTGTGCTGCTGCTGCTAAGATTGTGATTGAGGAGTGCTGTCTGGCAGCATAGTGTGGATCATAAAACTAGCTGTATGGAATTACAAATCCTTTGACAAGTAAACCAGTTCCCAAAAATGTAATTCTAATATGTATATAGCTGCTAACCTGGAAAACAGCTTTAATTACTACATCTTTGAATGATTTATACCTATGAACTTCATCTTTCACTCTATAATAATCATAATTAAACATCAAAGGGACTATAAGTTATACGTTAATTAAAGAATGACTTGTCTCAATGATGATTCAGTATTTCTGTCTTTCCATGTTTGTACGCTTAACAGGTTATAACCAATTATGATTAATACAGTTTAGTATTTTTTAATTAAAGTCATTATGTTATTAATAGATAAAAATTATTTAACAGCAAATTTGAAGGCGGCTGTGAAGATTGTTTTCAAAGCACATCAAATTAATATAATTTTATGTGTTTTACTTTGTTTGTAGTAAGGTATAGTTAAGAATTATGCAGATATCAGTAAAGTCTTGCTCATGTACAATTTCAGCAGCATAAACTGCATTACTATATTAACACTTTCAGGTCCAGGGGTAATTAAGACCTCCATGACCAGACCTAATTTGTGAAGTTATGGTATGTAGTGGTTTAGGCAACTATTCCTTATTAACTGGTTTGCATGCCAAAGTGTTTTTTCACACCAAATACACTAGATAGCAAATGGATTCAAACATTTTGCCTCCTGATAAACTTGGTGGTGATTAAACTAGACTCCTTCAAGCTGAACACAAATATAATTTCAGAATGGCTGTATCACACAGGAATCTTGAAATATATTAAATTAATTTTTAATCACTATAATGTGTTTAATGTTGATTTATATATAAGGCATATCTTCCAATACATAGCACAAGTTCAAGAGGACTAAAAGTGTTATGCTGCTGTGCTCAGTGTCTGGTGCCGTGCTCAGTGTTGCAGTGTCCAACAATAGTCAGCCAGCATTGATGGATTCCAGTTGCACAGATATCATTGTTCTATTGTGGCTATGTCCTGGTAAAACCAATCACCATGTTTGTGCACTTAGATTTTCGTGAAGAAAGTTCAAGTGTGAATACAGAAAGTGAATCTTCAGTGACATGCTGCACTTCATCATCTTGTATGCTCTAATACGTTTGTCTACCAGCTGAATGTAGTTTGGTGCTCTGTAGTTGCCAATAAAATTATCAACTACATTCTTGAATGCTTTCCAGGCAATTTTCTCTCACCCCACTAATAGATCATTGAACCACTATCATTGATGAGGTATCTGATCTGTGGACCAACGAAAATACTTTCAATAATCTTGGCATCAGTTATCCTTAGAAACATCTGTCTCAAATAACAAAAACCTTTCCCTTGTTTGTTAATGACTTTCATAACATTTTTCATCAGTCTGAGTTTTATGTGAAGCGGCGGCAAAAATACCATTGTTGGGTCAACAAGTAGTTTATGTGCCACATTTTTCTGTCATAAAACCAAATTCTTTCGGAGTGTCCATTCCTTTTTAACCACCTCCAGTCCGCCGAACGTTAAAGGCAGCCGGACAGGAGTCTCCTGGATGCGGGTGGGCGTCTTTACACGTCCTTCGTGCCCGCGCCCGCTCGCGTTCGCCCCCTAGCACGCACGAGCGGGAAACCGCCTGGATTTTAAACGGCCAGCTGGCCATTTACATACAAGCAGTGCGGTGTCTGTAAAGACGCCTAATTGCTTGTATGATGCAAGTGAGGGTGCGCACCCCCTTTTTACCTCTCGTCGAGGTCCCCGTGACCCCGGGCGTCCATCCATACCGGGCGATGTGGCTCTGTGCACTGAGAACGGAGGGAGATCAGTGCACGATCTCCATCTGCTCTCCTCCCGGTCTCTGAATGCAGGAAGTGATGTATACTATATAACTTCCGCATTCCCCTCTCACTCTCCGGTACAGAAACCGGAGAGAAGCTGATGAAGCAGATCTGTGCTTCATCAGCTTCTCTGGGGGTCCCTGGATGACATTAGGGATCTCAGAGACCCCTGATGTCTCCATAAAGGGGACCTGTAACTGTAATTTGTTATCACATAAGGGACTTCTTAGCACCCTATTCGATAACAATAAAGTTAAGTGTAAAACAAAATTGCTCACAATATAAATAAAAATTTACACACACAAAACAATAAAAACCCACAACATTTTTTTAAAGTCCCCCTCGCCCACAAAATTTGTGCAAAAAAGCGTTAGATGCACCTACACGCAAAAACGACGATTGCTCCAATTATGCTGCACGTGTTACATATCGCCATGATCGTCGCAATGAGAGCAATAATTATCGGGCCATTAATCACTGGTAACACTAAACTAATGAGCGGTAAAATCTTTTAAAGCGTCGTCTTTGGTTATGGTGTTTTTTTGCGATTTTGCCTTTTATATTTTACCAAAAAATTGGGTAAAAATAAATGTTTCCTAAAATAATAAAGGGAAAACCATTTTTCTTTTAAATATTCAGTACTTTTTTTGTTATATAGTAAAAAATAAAGCCCCAGTGGTGATTAAATATCACCAAAAGAAAGCTCTATCTGTCCCCAAAAAATGGTATAAAATTAATTTCAGCACAGCGTTGCATGACGGAATAAACGTCAGCCAAAGTACCGCAGCGCTGAATACTGAAAAATGGCCTGGACAGGAATGGGGTGTAAATACCCCGGTCAGCAAGTGGTTAATGTAATGTGACTTTTTTTGCACAGCTGTCCCTTTCGCAGATGAAACAACAGTACTTGGAATATCCAAACTGAATTCCAAGTAGCAGGGCCACTACTTTCAGATCTCTACAGATATTCCAGTTGTACTGGATATGCTTCAACAACAGTTCCATGTTTTTGTATGCTTCCTTCATGTGTTTTCCTTAATTTCCTTCATAGTCAACAGGTATTGAAGGGTGTACATGGCTGCTGTGTAACAAGACAGATATTGATAAATCAAAAAAGAGACGCCTTTCTAGTGGGTCATACTCACAACCGCAAACCATCAATGTCAGTACAGAAAATGAACCTGTGCAAATAAACTTTTTAAATCATCTTGGCAGCTTCAAAAGACAGACATTTTTGTACCTGGTGATGGGAAACACCATCCTTGCAATCTTGAACCCAATATTTCTGCTTTTGATTTTGACAAACACAAGTCTCTGACCAGGTTGTTTAATTCTGACTGAATTAAAAGATGAGACTTGCCAGGCATACACGATTCAAAGTCTGGATCATTGTCACTGTTGGTGCCTGGCTGGTGCATTGCAGCATCTTCATCTGTTTCAGTGAGGTCCATTTGTCTGGTGGCTTTGATACTAGCAAACTGTCATCATGTGGCACTTGTCTCATGGCTGAAACCAGATTGTGGTACTCAACTGATTTCTTATTTTTAGCAGAGAAACTGGAGACATAAGTCAGACAGAAGTAACAGTCCGTTACATAATCCTTCTGTTCTCACCATATCATTAGGATAGCAAATGGAATTGACTTCCGAGTTCTTTTGAGCCAAGCTCTCAGATTAACAGCACATCTTGCACAACAAATGTTAGGAGCCCATGGCTTGTCCTGATCACCAATCTTACAACCAAAATAAAATGTATACACTTTATTAACAAGTCCAGTCATGGAGCATCAGCAGAATGTGTCACGACTGTTTCAAGATTAGAGACATTTGTGAACCATACTACAACAACTACAACAGCATGTCTGTAACTAGGTTAGGCCTAGTTGTTACATTGCAAGTTTCTTTTAGCCCTTAAATCAGCATGCACTAAACATTATTCAACCAGCCCTGTGGACATGCCTGGACATGTATGAGCTACACAATCATCATATAATGCAATTGAAACAATTGCAATAGTAAACTTAAAATGTGACAAGAAAATACAACAACATTTAAAAAAAATGGTATATACAATTGCACTCTATTTTCATGATTAGCAGCCCAAACTCTATAAGATACACTCAGAAGTTGTCCAGCGTTATTTAGCACATATAGTACCTTCTAGTGATAAGTGAACTGCCCTGTGGGAAATTAATTTGGATATTTGGAGAATGTCGAAGAAAACTGAACTCAGGGCACATATAGTGCCTTCTAGTGATGAGCAAACTGGCCTAGGTTTGGTTCGCTTGGACATTTGGCAAACCAAGCCACTCTGGGTTCTGGGAACTTCCAAACCCACACAACATAGATTGTTATGGTGCCGCCTGCATCCTAGCAACCAATGACGCTGTGTGGCTCAGCAGCAAATCAACCAATGATGCTGTGCAGACCACACAGCACAGACCACACAACATCACACCGACCACACAGAAAGACACAGACGGAGCTTTGGTGGGCAGGTGAACTCGAAAAATAAAATTGTTGCCTGTTTGGTGAAGACACAGACGGAGCTTTGGTGGGCAGGTGAACTCGAAAAATCAAATTGTTTGCCTGTTTGGTGAAGACACAGACGGAGCTTTGGTGGGAAGGTGAACTCGAAAAATCAAATTGTTTGCCTGTTTGGTGAATTGCTGACAGTTTGGGTTCGGGTCGCACTTATAGTCAACCCAAACCCAGAGCTCATCCCTAGTGTCCTTATTTAGTGTGAACTGTTTTAAAAAATGCCCTGAGTATACAATATACTTTTTGTAATAATTAGAGAAATGGACATAAATGCAAAAAAAATGCAGTTTTAGTTTGCTTACTGCATTACATATTTTGTATAATCAATACTACTCCATAGATTTTAAAATAAATTATTTTCTACAATGTATCCAGAGTTCGGGAGCCCCAAATATGTGTATGTTGTAAAGCAGAAGTAAAGTTCCAGAGCAAATGCCTACCCAGCAAAGTGATCCCTTACACGGCTGGTGCTCCCATTTTTACTAGGTCTTCTTCCAGTTTTGTCTTTATTGGCCAGGTTCGGATGACACAACTGCTGCACATGCATGTAGGAATTACTCCATCCTGGCACTGAATCGTGCTGAGATTGTACACTGAGCTGCACAGAAAAAAATGCTGACAGGCAGGAAGAAGCATCTATGACCAACAGGGTTAGCAGGTGAAAAAAAGTCTGAAAAGTGAAAACTGGTAAGCTGTAGACATGTGCGATTCGCTTCATTCCAAAACGAAATTCGGACGAATTTTCGGAAATTCGGACATTCGGATGTATCCGAATTCCGAATTACAGATATAATGAATGCAAACGGATCCAAATTTCCGTTTCCGAAATTCATTAGCGGTAGTTTGTTCGCACGTTCGTTTCATTTTCATTTCTTATTCGTTTCATTCGTTCGTTGCAGCAAAGTGACATTAGAGAAGGAGAAAAACATGTTTTCCCCCTCAAATGTCACTTTGCTGCAACGAATGAACGAAACGAATAAGAAACAAAAACGAACGTTCGAACGAACTACCGCTAGTGAATTTCGTCCGAATGCAAATTCCGAATCAGAATTGACTTTCACACTTGAATCCTGAAAAACGAAATAACGCAAAATCCGAATCAAAACGAAACTAAACTAAAACAAATTTTTTGCCAGTGCACATGTCTAGTAAGCTGCAGTATATATTTTTTTTTTTTTAGGTTTAGATACTTATCAAGTTTGTAAGCTGTCACTGCTGACCTCTCCTTTTTAAAAGTTCTTATCTTTTTGTTATTCTGATCCTGTGAATAATTCTTTCCGAGGCACTGAAAAGCATTACAGAAGTTTTTCTTGGACTCTGACTTATACTGGAAGTGAAGGGTGTTTGAAGGGTGGCGACAAGACTGGTCAGTAGCGTGACCAGACTGAAGCAGTGGATCACCAGTCTTTACTTGCCAAAGAGGCACTGTGTGGAGTCACATAATGGAAGACTCCTGTGGGTTTTTTTTATTTAAATTGTGAGTGGTTGGGAAGGAGGGATGGTAGGGGGTTGAATCTGTAGAGATGGGCTGCCTTAATATACAATAATGCATTGCGGTAACAATACAACTGTTTTGCACTTTGAGCTAGTGATGCAAATGTGTTCATGTGTTATACAGAACAACTCTTTTAGTTGCAAGAGAATCATAAAAAAAATTAGGTATGACACTAGCATGCAAGCTGACAAATAGAATTTTTTTAATAAATAGAGACAACACAATTCTGCAGTGTGGAGATATTACGTAGTTCTAAACAATCACAATACATAGAGAATAACACTTACTTTTGGACCACAAATGTACTCGGTTAAACATTCTAAAAATGCCATGAAACAATGGGTCATTATTGCTCACAATACATTTAAGCTTTCTTATGACTGCCTCAAACAAGAACTGTTTATAACTGAAATATATTTGCAGACTTAGTGACTCTGCTGTTATCGAAGTTGTGTATATTCTCTCACCTGTTATACAATGATGCTCTTTCAGACCACCTTAGGCATTTCATGGCTCTAGAGACCTAAATATAAATATACTTTAAAAAAAAATTGTCACGGTTATACAACTATTGTTCCCTAAGAGATGCTCTGACCTTTCACAATGACATTTTAATGTGATATTTGGCTGACAGTAAGCTCTCTGAATTTAAAGAAAACCAGTTCTACTACATCAAGAACTAATTTAGTTGTGATACTAAATTATATTGACAAACTCTTAAAATGAAAGAAACTATAGAAAGAGATACTAACCAAACACACTGCTTTTCTGCTTGGATTGCTATAAAAAAAAGCATCGCCATCTTCCATATTGCCAACTTCTATATATGCAGTATATGTAAACATTATACCAGCACCAGCACTGGCATAGACTAATTATAATGAGTCATCCTCTCTCTCTCTCTCTCTCTCTCTCTCTCTACTGACTGTTTTATTTGGCTAGGCTTCAGGCCTAGCCAAATAAAACAGTCAGTAGCAGTCTTCCCCCAGAAAAACCTTACATGGTCCACCCTGAATATTTATGTCCTCTCCCAGCATGCACCACTGGCCATGGACCTCCTAGTGATTGGTCAAGGAGGCATATATATTCATATCAATCTCTTATTGTTTGGTCTGCTCTGTGGCAAAGATACACCCAGCAGCAAACAGATAAAAAAGATAACAGATTGCCTAGAGGAAACCAAATGAGCATAAACTATTAGATCCGTATCAGACTGATTACAATCTGACAACAACTAAATTTAACTAAGCACTGCTGCTTACAGGGTGCAACAGGTGTGTTTGGGGTTATTTCATTTAGTGTTCGTTTTATCTGTATTTACTTTTCTTTTTCTGTGCATATGATTATTTTTTATATGCTGTGGCATTCAATTCTCTCTCTCTCTCTCTCTCTCTCCCTCTCTCCCTCTCTTTCTCTCTCGTAAGTACATAACTATGCATTATACAATATAGGAAATAATCTTTTGTTTTCCAGTTTTAGTGAGTGTTATTTTGCAAAGGGTGATCCGGTAATTGGTTGGTCACATATTATTTAGGTCACAGCTTAATTTTGAACTTGTCTCTTGCTAGTTTGAGGTCATACCCTCGTGTTTTTGATCTCATTTATTATGTCAAATTAGATGAAATCATATGAAATCATATTGAAAATACTGCCCTCCTTCCCCTTTTTCACATTTCTAATATATTTAAAGGTTAAGTCATGTCCCCTCTTTTCCTTCTTTCATCAAGATTATACAAATTACGTTCCTGCAGTCTCTCCTGATATGTTTTATCCCTTAGACTTTTCACCAGTTTATTGCCCATCTTTGGACTTGTTCTATCTTTTTGTAAGTGAGGTCTTCAGAACTGGGCATAGTATTCTAAATGTGGTCTAACGAAAGATCTAGTGGAATTCTTCCTCCTCTTGGTGCTCCCTCTAGTAATGCACCCAATAATTCTATTTGCTTTTCTCACTGGCAGGCCACACTGTTTGCTCATTTTGCAATCATCTAAAGTAAGAACCCCAGATCTTTTTTCTCTGGCCAACACTGTATCGCCAATATAATACTCTATTAAAAGATTATTTTTCCCGAAGTGCATTATTTTTTATTTAGAAACGAGTTTTGTTGATTTTTCAAATAGACAGCTCATGAAGTATTTCTCCATTAATACTGTTGTGAAGAATTTTTTAAGTGAAATTCTGCTTTGCCCAATGAGGGGAAAGTAACAGGTTTACTTGATAGCCACTTCTACCCTTCATTGCTGATACTTAACTTTCCAACACTCTCCAAGCACCCCAGGTGCCTGCTGAACCCAGTTACTTCCAGGTGTGGGAAGCATGTGATTTTGTCCCCTACCTTGCACAATGCAGCTCCGTGTGCCTGGGTGACCAATAACCAGCCCTAAATGCTATCATGTGAGGGTGGGAGGAAGGACTTCAGCCCCTTGAGTGTCCTGGCAAGATCAACTTGGAACTTTCACAGGGCTTCTTCATTTTGGCAAACAAGGTAGCTGGGAACATGGGAAGTTAAAGAGCATTGTATGTAAACCCAAAAACAAAAATGTAATATATTGCAGCTTACCAATCCTTAAAGGAGAATTATGGGGACAGTGAAATAAACTCATCCCCATAATTAGAGCCGACATGTGACACTGAAACTGTCACACATTGCCTCTATTGATCAGGAACTCAGCAATCACATACCGCTGATCGTTCAGTTCCCGATCATCTACCTGCAGAGAGCAGTGATTGCCAGGCACCGCTCCCAGTAAGGATTCCCCCCTCCTCTCTCTGTTCCTCCAAAGGTGCGCTACCACTGGAGGAGCTACTAAAAGTGATGTAGGTAATGAAGGCAGATGTGGGGACTCACTGTTTGGTGAAGGCAACGATGATCGTGAAGGACGAGGTCTATGTGAAATGGTAGCTGGAATCGGAGGAGTAGTGGTCTTGGAGGGAATGTCCTGAAGTGACACAGTATGTGAAAAGATGTTGTAGAAAGTTAGCTCTGATGTGGTGAGAATGTCACAAGGTGATGAAACCAGCGCTGCACGCGCTCAGCTGGCCAGGCTGAGTCGTGGCGACTGGGTATGCTGCGTTCGTACCGACCGGCACTTCACAGTGGATGACATTCAGCATGGCACTTAGCGCCAATACTGCGGGGGGTCACAGCAAGGTGTGGAGATGTGGATAGTCTATGGTATGTGACAGGGTGAGATATCTCCATCTGGCTACATGTTTCGAGGCGCTGCCTCTTTGTCAAGCGTGGATGGATAATGAAGAAGTAGTGCGCTTATCTATTTGACAGATAGGAAAGACAAGTCATTTAACACTGGCAGGGGTGCTTACAATGATTAGCTATTAATTTATTTAAAACCTTTTTTGTTGTTGTTATTTTTTAGTTATTTTGTTATTTTTTAGGGCTTAGATACGCTTTCGGTATTAACAGCGTAGGGAGGGAGGTCAATAAAGAGGATGAACTTTGAAAGCTGTGCCCAGAGAAGGCAGGAAGAGATCAAATGACTAGTCATCAGTATTGCCTGTGGTCTCCCTGCAACTGTTTTCCTGCATTACTGACTTACTATGCCCTGTTCTGCATTGTGTCTCTGTGTGGAGACAGAGCAAAGAAAACACTGAGCAGCACTGTAGTGACATTATGAAAATCTTCTGAAATTAGCAGTAAAAGACAAAAGTTCTTTAAATCTCACACTGCAGATATATACTGTATCTATGAGGCTTGAGTCACAGGAGTGTCTAGGCAAGCTCACATACCAGGAAGTGCACTGCAACTTTTTAGGAGGAATTTAAAGTAGTATTAAACTTTCAAACTTTTTTCAACACTGAAAATTTTGCCCAAGCACTAAGTCCCCGTTCACGCCAGGGCGTTTGTGGCTCGTATTTGTCATCACTGAAAAGCTCAACACAAGAACTCCCATTTATTTCTATAGCCCCTGTTTACACCTCACTGTAGTGTCACGCGTAGAAAAAAGCCAGCCACTGGAAAAAAGTACATGAGCTTTTTTTTGGGACAGATCAATGTGATTTGTCCCCATAGACCCAATAGGAAATAGGGGCAAATTGCGCTGATCTGCCCCCCAAAAAAGCTCATGTTCTTTTTCCAGCTACAGGCTTGTTTTGAGCTTTTCAGTGCTGACAAATATGAGCCACAAATGCCTGTGGTGTGAACGGGGACTTACAGTCATCATGTTTCAGAACAGCTCCTACTCTCTCAGCTCGGCTTCCCTGAATTACCTGTCCAGTACAAGATCACAAGGGACAGAGCAGTCTCCCTTCAGGAGGAAGGAGGATGTAGGAGTAGGGAGCAGGGAGCAGGGGAGTGATTTGCCTTGCTGTGTCTGTGTGTTTGTGGAGACACAACAGCTTTCTAGCACACACAAAGGTGGCTCCATAGGACCCTGCAAGGGAAAGGAGCCACCCTAAAACAGGAACTCAGGGCCAGAACCCAACTGATTCTGCAAGAAACTAAAATGTTTAAACATCAAGGAGCAGCACCCTTTGTAAGTGAGTTAATCAGCATTTAAAATAGCTAAAAAACATTTTGAGGTTATTATTACCTTGAGACATTTTTCAGGGCACAGGTTAGACACAAATTGCATTTCTAAATGTTCCCTATGCCTTGGCAACTCACTTTGTTATTTCAGGTAAACTTGCCCTTACGGTTCAGAAGCTAACAAGTCTAGACATTTTTTGACAAAGTTGTGTAGTTACATTAGGAAGAAAGGGAACTAGAAGTACAGGTGCAAATATTGACTGAGCTTACATTTTTTTCCTTGGGAAGAAAATAGGGATGCACCGATAGTGGTTTTTCTGTATCAAGTACGTGTACCGATATTTTTGTTCCCGGTACTCGACGATTCCGAATACCGATACCAGAAGTCCAATTAAGGAAGCCAGGCGGCGTGTAATGACTCACCACATTACTTCCTGATTAGCCGGATAGCCAGGTGGCATGTCTAGCTGCCTGACCAACCCGGAAGTTGGGCAGCGAGTCATTACACGCTGTCTGGCTTCCTGATTGCCGGGAAGCCGACTCCATGCTCCCTCGTGATGAGGGAGCATGGAGCCGGCTTCCCGGCTAATCAGGAAGCCAGGCAGCGTGTAATGACTCGCTGCCCGGCTTCCTGATACCGGAAGCCCAAGTATCAGGCTAGCTATCGGAGCATTTGGACGAGTATGAATACTAGTATCGGTATCGGTGCATCCCTAGAAGAAAACCATGTTGTTCAGACATTAACTGATATAAGCTAAAATATCAACGATTCACAAGTCATGAAAACATTTTTTTTTTTTACCTACATTACAAAATGTTAGCTTTTACCACTTGACTGAAAAATGGTATCATTCCATCACATTTCTTTTCTGTTATACTATTTATTTAGTACAAATCGGTGCAGTCTAGTGTTATTATATAAAGTAAAATAAGCCTTTGTATGCTGTTTTCACACATGGCTCCCAAGTGTCTTTAAAAACCAGAAGATTCAGCCAGAAATAATTAGATAAATTGCATTAAATAAGGGGTGTGACCGCATCCCTGAAAGTAGCTTCCAGCCATGGCTGACTGCCAGCGAAGGAGGAAAATTTGATCCTTTTCATCATTTTCACTTTTGTCAACACTTACAGTAAAAGAAAGCACACTATATTTATTTAATATGTGTTTAAGTCCAAATTATAGAACTCCCACACAGCAACGGTGCATGTAGTTTCTTCCCTTTATCTGTCTGTGGCATAATTATTAAGGACATATAATATGCTATAGCTAAGTTTGAACAAATGCATGACAGCTTGACAGAATCCGAAGTCATGAAAAATGACATAACCTGTCAAATTTGGACCTGCCTAATTATGGATCGTATATATAATACACATATGGAAGTTTGTTCTCAGATTCGCAAGGCTTCTGTGCTCTCAAACCGGTCACCGGAACTTGTGATTGTGGCTGTGAGTGATAGTTATTGTGAGCATGTATGTCAGCACAGAAAGACATAAGTACATTTTCATAAAGAGTTGAATGATTTAATAGTTGATTAATAAAAACTTGTTTTCTCTTTAGACAATGTCAGATCCTTCCCCATAGGTATAACGTATACTTGCTGGCTGGATTTCTGTTCATATTTTCTGGTTTAAGTTGCTTTCCCTACTATAAGCTGCACACCTAGATGTCCTATCATTCAGTTGGAAATCCAGGTCTTGGTAAAATATGATAGTTGTTACTGTCTCTGGCCCCCAGTCTGTCCTAATAATTACCAAGCACATTTATAGATTCAGTCCCACTGGTTGCCATTCGCTGCACATCAGGGAATTTTTACAGAGTCCTGGGTTTCCTGTTCTTTAAAGCTTAAACAGGAACTTTACCCATATCTTCAAAAAAACAACAAAGGCACCTTTAGGGATGTTCAGTAATCACAATCTACAAATATATACTTCTAGATAATTGCCGTCTTTTATTTTTTTGCATACCTTATTTTTATTTTCTTCCCCAGTTTTCTGACAATGGTAATTTTTACTAAGGGCAGGATACTGGATCTCTCTTTACTTCCTGGAACTCTGGCACATGTGAGTAGGATATGTGACCATCCACATCATCTAAGGGGAAGAAAATGTCTTTCCCTGAGATCTCCTGAGATTACAGATGAGATTTCCCATCAATGGCTTGCAGATGTAACCTTCCCAGCAGAGGCGTAACTAGTGACCTCAGGGCCCCGATGCAAGAATCCATCAAGGCCCCTCCCCCCCAAAAAAAAATTAGATACATTTATTTTTAAAAACAAACAAAACATTTTTAGAAAAAAAAAAACTAAACAACATACTCTCCTCTTCCATGTCTCCAGCTTCCCCTCATCTCCCCCTTTACATCCCCTGCTTTCCGCTCCCGGACCCCACACTCTCCTCTTTCATGTCCCCATCATAGTCCAAGCTCCCTATAGCTCCCCCTTTGTGTCCGCAGCAGGCCTCTCTATTCGGCAGCGTTCTGTGTGATGAGGGGGCGGGGATAACCCACTTCCCACTCATTGGCTGCTGTGCCGGCTGGATCATACTTCAGGCTGCGCCCGGAACAAGGTGAGGGGCACAGCGTGAAACACATAGGGCCCAGGACAGGAGGAAGAGGTCCCGGTACTGACATTAGCGGTTACCGGGATATTAAATATCCTGGTAATCAGCGGTTACCAGGGGCCCCTTCCTCCTGTCCTAAACCCCCTCCAAGTGGCGGAACTCCAGGGCCCGGTCGCAGCTGCGACCTCTGCAACCCTGGTAGTTCCGCCACTGCTTCCCAGGATGCAAAGCTTGGGTAAAATTACATAATTTGTGCCAAAGTGGACCAGGAAGTGGAAAACAAAATTGTAAGTAAAATAAAATTTAACTAACTAATGTAAGATGATTTAATATCAGCATGCAGATCTGTATGCTGATGTGGTCTTTAATCAAAGTGGGTACAAGTCTACTTTAACGTCAGGCAATCAGCTACAGAGATGAAAGTCATATAAGGTAGCTGTTTTGCTGATTTTTCTCTGCTCTAATTAAAGTGTATGTAAAGGCAATTCATTTTTTAATTTGTGATTAGTGTAGAGAAGAATTGTAACTCCTTTCAGCTTTTTATTGCTGTCCCCACTGGCCAAATTAACCACCGTATTTGTTTTTGTGATGGCTATCAGTGAGACAGAAAGTGAGGGAAGATCTCAAATTGTGTCACCAGAGCAAGAGGTGAGAGAATGTCCTACAGTGGGGACACCTGTTCCTATGACAACTCTCCAAGTAATTCCATGCACGTTAGAGAATGTTTCCTCGTTTACCGTTTTCCTGTTCCTGGAACAGGATGAAAAGGGAAATCTGCCCAGCTGGACTCAGGCAGGAGAAAAATAAATGTATAGGGGTTTTACCCCTTCCCTACACTATTTAATGGATTAAAAAAAAAAAGGTTTTGGCTTTATATTCACCTTAACCCCTTCACTGCTGCCACCATAAGAACCACTGCAGGGCAGGAACTAAATGTTAATTTGCGACTGTAAGCTTTCTTTTATTGTATTCTGTGCCTCACAGGCTTTGTAGCTGAAATGATCTGGGCGGCTGTAAAGTTCCATATTGCTTTGATGCACTTTTTAGCATGTGCGTGAAAAATTTGATCCTGCAGTAAAAGTAACATTTACAGGTCTTGCCCATCCTCCAGCTTGTGAATGGAAAGTGGATAGACAGAGAACGGAGAGGCAGCGCACTGAGGAGCTCATCTTTCTGATAGTTTGCTTTCTCCTTCTATCAGTATGTACCTTGTTCAAATATAAACACTACAGCATACCTGAGGGAAAAAGAAAAGAGAAGGGCGCCCACCCTAGTGTAAAAGGTTTTTAATGATATGAGTAAAAATAAAGACCGTCTGACGAATAACACCATCTGACGAAGAGGGCGTGGCCCCGGAAACGCGTCATCAAAGGAGTCCCGTGCTGACACACAGGCATACAGGTGAAACTCGGATAATTAGAATATCATGCAAAAGTAATTGCTGCAAAAGGGGCCCAAACCAAGTACTGAGTACATGTGCATGCTTATACTTTTCAGAGGTCCGATATTGTTCTATGTATAATCCTTGTTTTATTGATTGCATGTAATATTCTACTTTTTTGAGATTGTGGATTTGGGGTTCTTGGGGTTTTCATGAGCTGTAAGCCATAATCATCACAATCATGACAAATCACGGCTTGAACTATCTTTGCTTGTAGCGACCACGGACGGCACCGTGAACAACACAAAGTATCCAAAAATTTCACCAGCACACCAATGAGAAATTCAGCAAAAGTCCATTTAATGACAAATTGCCATTCAGTTACAAGCGCTTTCAGGGCCTCTAGGGTACTGATGAAGGTACATTCTGAGCCTGATAAAGGGGTACCCTTGAGGCCCCTGAAAGTGCTTGTAACTGAATGGCAATTTGTCATTAAATGGACTTTTGCTGAATTTCTCATTGGTGTGCTAATAAAGATGGAATGAACTCTGTTAAAACATTGACAATAAAATGATGATGCTTTTATTTATCTTGACTGCAAGAACCGTGAGTGCTTCTATATCTGCTATGGGTTTGTATAGAATAGATTAGAGAATCAATAGATAGCTGAAAAACTTTGCAGAACTCTGGGAATTTAGGAAAACTTACCCTTACAATGGGGTTACCCTTGTACTGCAAGGGATAAGTACTGGTTTTATCTAGGGGACTCAAAGAAAGCAGGTATAATCACCTGATCCTCGCTCTGCTGGGCTGCTAGACTGTGAAGAATGAAGTAATCACCGGCACTCCAAATTACATGCTATCAAAGTGATCATCACTTAGTTTGCCTGATCAAAGGACCGGCATGGTTCCGAAATGTTGCCACACATTGTAAAATTATATTTTGATATCAATAAATAAGAATAGACAGCATGTAATTTGGAGTGCCGGTGACTACTTCATTCTTCATGGTTTAATTGACAGCGCCATCTGCAGTCACTGCAGCACCCACCCCCAGATAGCGGGCCCAGTGGGAGGTTCCTCCATCCACACAGCACAGTTTAGCATAGGAGGAATCTGTTGGATTTTTTCCATCATAGAAAATCTGCAGATAACCTATAGGTGCATGGCCAGCTTAACACTTGCTTTGCTATGCATTGGCACACCAACAGATTTACACGAAGCTGCCTGTCAGCTTACTGTATACCAACATACAGTGCAAGTGAATAAAAAAAAAATGTGTGGCAGCATAAGGATAAGTGCAAATAAATAAACCAAAAAGACCTGTTTGAAAAGCAAACATTGTAGATATGCGGTTTCTTATGAATGAGTCTCCTCTCTGGGTTTTCTGGTCAGCTTACAAATGTACATCCACATTGTGTACTGTGATTACAGAAAGTGAAGGTGAAAGATTTGAAAATCATTTAATAGAAAATGTCATTTACTGACAAAAAAGCTGGCGAGGACAAAATATCAATTTCAGGGTTCATCTAGATCTTAAGCTCAAAGCAAATACAAAGCAAATACTCTGAAGCACCGTCTTTCATTCTGATCCCATACACTTAGGTATTATAATCCTCAGTAAACATAATATGTCTATTTGCTGACATTTTGCTAATAAGAGTAAAAGGCATGTTGGATGCATGTGTTAAAACCTAGAGCACTTTCATAACAGTTAACCTTTTTATGGAAAGGTTTTTGGCCTCCTTTAAGGGCCTGTACATATTATAGCATTGCACTAAGCACACCTTACCACGTGTTTAGTGCACACTATCACACGGCATATCTGGCACGCAGTACCATATGCTAGTGAACTGCCATTCATTTGATGGGCACTCCAACATACCTTCCAATGGCTGTGTACTGCATTAACATGCATTATGGTGCCGTGAAAAAATGGAGTGCATGCACTATTTTTTTTACCACAGCGCACTGTATTGCATGCACCACTTTTTTTATTTAAACTTATTAACAACTCTGCCAGACGGATCGTTTTTTTATTACATATGACTCCCTGCACCATGAAACGTTACAAAGATTCATTGGCTATACACATGCTGAATGCAGCAAGGTCATGAACAAAATACGCACACCCCCCCCCCCCCCCCCCACAGTGAGACTTTGGCTCTCTGTACTGGATGAGATATTTTGAATGGAAGAACTGAGCACCTCTATACGTAATGAGGGGGAGAGGTTTTGTTCCACCTGGATGCCGTGGGTTCACTTTAAAATGTCATCTGACTATTTTGCAGCGATGGGAGTGGATTCTGCCACCTCACTGAGCACTGACTGAAGGTGCTATTTCGGGTGGCAGCAGGCCAGGGGTCCTGGGGACCTGCATCTCTATGATCTAATTATGTTTTTCTCTTCCGCCTCTTCTCCTTCTTTGCTCTTTACCCCAGTTTCTATAGATCTCTAGTATCTTTATAGTCCGGGAGACACTAGGATTTGGTGAGCGTCCACCCACACTCTCATGCATAAAACAAATAGTAGGCTTAAATGGACATGATATGCGTCCAGAGTGAGAGGGGTGTACGAGACCCACTAATTGTTACATAATTGTGCTATTGTGTTGCCATATAGGCTTCTTAATGAAATTATGCTACTGGAGTTGAGAAGTGCACAATTGTGTATTTTGCCATAGCATACCTCTCTCCTATGCTTGATGAACCTTAGAGAACTGAGGATGAGGCTAATTTACCTACACATTCTGAAGTGACGAGATATTCATGCTGGATGGGCGGGTTTTAGTGAAGGAAGGTTCTAAGTAGTGCACTTTTAAATTTAAATTGATATGCATTATATGTTACATATTACTATTCTCATTCTGGCTCAGGTGATGTTAGATTGTTGCTTGTTTTGTTCTTTCCAGATGCCGAGAGTTCTATATTGTTATATTTTGCTAATCTTCTGTGTAAACTTGTCTGTAGTAATTTGTACCAATAAATGCAGTATTGGGAAAAAAAACGTATTAACCAACATAGGCGTGTGCAACAGCGAGCACCAAGAGCAGACTGACTGTTCGGGCACTGGGCAGAAGGTGCTAGGAACAGCCAAGACCTGCTCTGATATGTGCACTCACACCTCCCACCACTAGGGGGTGGTAAGGCACATCTCCTCTCTGAAGGCTGGAAATCTCTACTACGGTTTCCAGTCATGCAACAGAAGCCTTCCTTGCTTTGTGAGCGCTTTCTGTCTGTGTGTACAGTGCGTGTGTATGGCACAGGTCCTATTGGCTGTACACGGGGAGAGGTGGGTGTTCTGTCACCCAAAAGTGCAGAACAAGTGTCAGATCAGATTGGGGTATTGGATATTATCCTAGGTAAAGAGGGGAAGAAGAGGTATCCTGTGGGGTCATGGGGCTGAGGAAGTGGTATCCTTTGGGGTCATGGGGCTGAGGAAGTGGTATCATTTGGGGTCATGGAGCTGAAGAAGTGGTATCCTTTGGTGTCATGGAGGCGAGAATGGGGTGTCCTGTGATGTTACGGGGGTGAGGAGGGGGTATCCTGTGGTGTTATGGAGGTAAGGAAGGGTATCCTTCTGTGTCATGGAGGCGAGGAAGGGGTATCATGTGGTTTCATGGGAGCGAGGAAGGGGTATCCTGTGGTGTCATGGAGGCAAGAAAGGGGTATACTGGGGTGTCATGGAAGAGAGGAAGGGGTATCCGGTGGTGTCATGGAGGTGAGGAAGGGGTATCCGGTGGTGTCATGGGGGCTAGGAAGAGGTATCCTGTGGTGTCGTGGAGCGAGGAAAGGGTATGCTGTGATGCTATGATGGTGCAATATGATATCCTGTGATGTCAAATGAGTGCACATAGGGTATCCTGTGGTGTTACGCAAGTGTATCTTGTGGTGCCATTGATGAGGAGGGGGTGTTCTGTGGTGTCACAGGAGTGAAGTGGAGGTATTCTGTGTTGTCATGGGTGGGGAATGACTCTCCTCTCTCTCTTTCCTGGCTGTCTCTTTTCCCTCTCTCCCCTGGCTGTCTCTCCTCGCTCTCTCTCCTGGCTGTCTCTCCTCGCTCTCTCTCCTGGTTGTCTCTCCTCTCTCTACTGGCTGTCTCTCCTTTAAATCGGATCAGCTTCCCAATGTCCCGTGCTTGTAAGGGCCTGAGGCACCTGCCAGGGACTTGGCAGTAGCTGTCTTTGACACTGCATGCCAGGTCCCACATCTCCTCCTTCCCAGTGCAGGCACAGATCGAGGCAGCCCCACACCACAAATACAGCCCCGGTGCCGGCACAAGACCAGCACCTGCTTCGTTCGGCTCACCACCCACCCTTTCAGCCCAGCACCTGCCTGAAGAGCCCTGGAAAGACCCATAGGCAGCCCTGTAGAGATCTGTAAACAGCCCTGGAGAGACCCATAGGCAGCCTGGTAAGATCTATTTACAGCCTGGGGACATCTGTATGCAGCCTGGTGACATCTGTATGTAACTCTGGATGCAGCCTGGTGAGATCTGGACACAGCCTGGTGAGATCTAGACACAGCCTGGTGACATCTAGACACAGCCTGGTGACATCTGGATGCAGCCTAATGACATCTGGATGCAGCTTGGGGATACCTTGACGCAGCTCTGGTGAGATCTGTATGCAGCCTGGTGACATCTGGATGCAGCCTGGTGACATCTGGATGCAGCCTGGTGAGATCTGTATTCAGTCTGGTGAAATCTGTAATCATCTATGGTGAGATCTGTACACAGCTCTGGTGACATCTGTATTCATCTCTGGTGAGATCTGGGCGCACCTCTGGTGAGATCTTTGTTCAGCCAGGTGAGATCTGTATTCAGCTCGGGTGACATCTCTATTCAGCTCTGGTGAGATCTGTATTCAGCTCTCTGAGATCTGTAGGCAGCCCGGTGAGAAACTGCCCTAAAATAATTAGTCTGTATTGTTTTAGAAAAAATATCACGTCTCTTAAAGAAAAAGTATCAGTAATTGATAACGGCAAGTACCTTAAGGAAAGTACTTGTAGTTGGTCTTGAAAAAATGGTATCAGGACATCCCTACTTTTGTGTGCACAACCTAATGCAATAGGCTGCGCACGCCTAAAACCTTTCCTTCTTTTCTCTTCTTCAGTTCCGTATCACTGCAAACTATTAGCCAACAATTGAAGGATGTCATTACTACCTTTGTATGCAATGCAAGACATACAGAAAGAGGTATATATCTCTACATCCCTGGGCTCAACCTGCGACTCTGAACCCATGTTCAGATAAAAAAATAAAAAAGCATTTCCCTGGATCAGTTAAAATAAAAAAATACCGGATTTCATCTATAAGACAACCTCAAGCACATGTAAAGTCCCTCCAATGAATGTAGAATCCTTTCATGTACTTTTAATTTAACTATTTTAATAACCTGGACTTGCCTTGATATTATCTTCTTACCCCCGCCCCTCTCCGTTTCTCCAGAGCTCACTGGAGGGACAGCCAGTGGAGGGAGCAGGGCCAGCTGTCACTAAGGCAGCCAGGGTGGATCCCGACAATATTGTCAGGATCCTTCCTGGCAGTTGCTCTACATTAGTATATGTATTCTTGTGACCCAAATGAGAAGTAAAGCCAAAAAATGGTTTGGCTTTTCTTTTAAGGTGTATGTTAAAACAAACAATGAACTTCTCTTATTTGCTCCCTTTTGGTATGGTAAATATACAATTGAAGCCATTGTGTTATATCTTTTCAAGAAGTGCACAAAATACCTGTTAATCCTGTCAGAAATTCCGTCCTGTTGGTAGCATGCTATTTCTACAGACATAGGTGCAACAATCATTCTCATATATTATAATTAACTATGTACTATAACTATGTAATTAGCAGTTCTGCCACAAGGTGGTAGTGTCAGCTGTAGTGCTTGTATAATGTAATATTCTTTCTAGTGGAACTATATGGTTATTATGTAATTTCCTGTCATTAAAACAATAAGGGCTTAGCCATGTGTCCAGCACCATCTTTACTGGTAAGAGTCACATCTGCAGCATCTTTCCAACAGCTGTCCTGTCTCCTGAGGGGGAAGGACCCTGTAGTTTAGAAAAAGATTATCGGACAGGGGTGACAGCCGGGTCTTTAATAGGACAAATACTGAGTAATGGAGAACTGAGATTCCAGCTACTGTTTGTTATATTTTACTGCGAACATATAATTACATGGCTTTTTAATGTGTCAGTAACAAGACCACATTAAATGTAATCTGTTAAATGCCTCTATAATAAAATACAACAAAGGAACCTTTCTTATAACTGAGCCAGTTAATTCTACTAGTCAGAAGATTATCTGTTGTAGATTTAAATTAAATAATGCTTCGCAGCTACTACGTCAACTAAAACGAGGGTTAGTACATTAAAGCTAGATTTAATTTTTTAGCTCCTGTAAGACATCCTCTGGTTGCCTGCTGGGTTATTTAACCATATATTTCTCCAATTACTGAACAGTAGGAATCCTTAATATTTCTAAATTTGTGATATTCATATGATATGCATTGGTTACTAGAGCCGCAATCCCACAGAAATTTGAATAGGCAGTTGTACAGTATTAGTTCCATGGCATGAAAAGGCTATATAGAGCTTTGTAAGAGCTAAATGAACCAATATATATACCATTGCCAAAAAAGGAATGTAAAGGTACATGGGCCAACCATGGAATCGTACAGTTTTCAGGCACTTTAATTCTACATTGTTATTTGTTTCATGATTTTCAAATGTTAAGAGGGAATACATGACTGATGGATTCGTAAATTTTTGTCCCTCCGTTAAAAACCCCAATAAACACACGGACTGCGCGACATTGATTTTAACGGCCACAGCAGCCCTTTTATTAACCAAACCAACTTTAACAATAACCAAAATAATAAACCAAATAATATACAAAAATAATACTTTAACAATGGTTGACCTGAGAAGGGGTCTTTGGGTGCCTGCCAGC
This sequence comes from Nanorana parkeri, assembly GCF_000935625.1. NCBI lineage: Eukaryota > Metazoa > Chordata > Amphibia > Anura > Dicroglossidae > Nanorana > Nanorana parkeri. Next base: position 155,699 of record NW_017307638.1, read on the forward strand.
CCAAAAAGGCCTCTCATAACACTCCACCCATGTCCCCAGCCGCACCACAACCAGCTCGAGGACACTTACTCCTTCTGGGTTCCCAAGGGGCCAGACCCCGCCCTTTACAAATCCGGACACCAACAGGGGGAAGCACCCATACCAGCTGAGGGCCCCCCATTTTTGTAATCAACTCCGATTTTGTAGACCCCCCAAAGACCCCCTAACCCGCCCAGCTGCCGTGACAAAAGAAACCCCCCCCCCAACCAAAAAATTCAGGGAGGGAGGGGGGGACAACCTGCTTCCTTCGTCGATTTCCAGAAAGAGGACGTCCCTCAGCCCTCGCAGTTCCTTCCCATTCGGCTCCTCCCGGACATCTGACTCCCACATCCAATCTGGTAAGAGCAGCTATTTCCATTTTATTTTTAACCCTTTCTCCCGGGACTATTCCTCCCCCCAGTCATGTAGCCCCTCCGCTTAGTCTCTCCATGTCTGTCTTTTGTCTAACATCTTTCTAACATAAGTTAGTGTTGGGTCCATCAAAGAATGTACTGGTAGATTCAATGAGGTTGATTATCATTTACTACAAGCTGAAACCCCTCACATATTCTCCTTCAGTGTTCACAACACAGTGATTTTATTTATTTATTTTAATGTATATTGTTTTTTTCTTTTCAATGGGAATGTTCATACATGTATAATGCCGTGTCAAAGTTTGCCAATACAGTTTAGATTCATTAATTGTTTTTATGATTACTCTAGACTTTCTCAGCCAGTGTTTTCTGTAGCCTTATGGTTCCTTCAGAGTTTCTAGGGGTTCTCCAGTGGTGGATTAATATCCCACATGATGATGTCTGCACTAATGCCAATTGTCAGATCCAGTGGCATAAATTGTCTTCAGTATAACCTCTCCTCTCATCTCTCAGGTAAGTAGCCACTGATACCACTTTTTAGCTGTCGGTAAGGGATGTAATCCACTGATCACCAATGTAACGTGGCATTTTCCCACCGACACCCAGTTTAACCCCTTCATGACTGAGCTTGTTTTTAGTTGCTGTTCGTAAATGACTGACACACTTTTGACATTTTTGCTGTGTGATTCTTCCACGTCAGTAATATACTTTCCTACAAAGTGCACCCACAACCTTCCCTTACTGACTACAAGTATAAAGAATCACTTTTCTTGCTTGCTTTCCATCATTTCAAAGGGGAAACATCTCTCACCTAATATCAAGGTAAGGTGCCACTTGCACTCTTACTTTCAGTCCTTACCATATAGCTCTTGATTACAGTTACAGTGTGCAACTCAGCCTTCTACAAAACACCAAGCTCCTTTCTGAGCATTGGCTTTTAACTTTCTGCCTCTGTGGAGGCTCATTTTGAGCAGCTTTTGTTTAACAGAAGCAAACTGGGCCACAGTCAGAGCTGGCAAAAATTATTGATATGAAAGACATTGCTGTTTGTTGCAGGGATTCTTTCAATACTGCATAAAGTCTGAAAATTCTGAACTTTAAATCAAACCTCATTGAAGGCTATGGGTAAAGCGGGGGGGACTTGATAACTTTGGCTATTTTCACGGCTAATGGGCAAGGGATTGTCAAAAAAATGCACGGCTTGCTGGGCACTGTCATCAGGAACATGTACCAATTGAATTTTAAAAAAATACAGCACAAGGGTCCTAATTAAAACCTATTGAAGGCTATAGGGGTGGGGAATCTTAATAATCAGTTCTGGCTATTTTCAAGGCTAATAGGCAAGGGATTGTCAAAAAAGACACGGGAGCTGGGCATTGTGATGGGGAACATGTACCATACAATCATGTTTTTAGAAAATACAGGGTCTTTCTTTTTATGCAATTTCAAAAACAAGATGGGAAAAACAACAATCCTTTGAATTACAATTGACTTTTAAACTGTTACATTACTGCTTGATCTAAATACAGCAGCAGAATCACAATCTAGGTCATTACAACCTGAAAAAAGCTGTTTAGTTTTGGTTGTAACAACTGATATTTTATCCAGCAGTAGCAGGCCTGAATTGGGTCAGTGGAAGTAGCTACAACACATATAAAAGCTATAGAAAAGATAACTTCTCTATGTATATAAAGATAAAGCCATCAATTTTGTACAAATTGCCCAGTGGCAAATCAGTTTAATAGCATTGTTTGTGAGCTTCTATTTTCAAACTTGAAAACCACAACCCCCATTCCCTGAAAACCACCCCATTCCCATATCTTATTCCCATATCATATATTACCAAAATATTTAAAATAGAAATTGGCTGGTGTCAGGACAGTACACAAGCCCTTGAATAGGTAGCAAAATAAAAGAGACAAGTCAGTAAAAATTACAACAAATGTTGTACGGTGGCTGGAAATTATGTATGCAGCTTGGTTAGGCCGCAATATACGAGGTAGAGACATGGCAGGTTTTATCTTGAAGATCCTTAGGGTGTAATATTACATAAACAATAGCCACAATTAGGCTTCAGTGGCTGGATAGCACAGTATGTAAGGAGTTTAGGAGCTTGGTTTAGCCGCAATATAAGAAGGAGATATGATACAGGTTTTATCTTGAAATAAACAATAGACTGCATTATATCAGAGACAAAGGCAACAAATATTGTAGAGTTGCTGGACATTTTGTAATCAGCTTCTTTAGGCCTCAATCTAAAAGGGAGAGATGAGGCCGGTTTTATCCTGAAATAAACATTAGAGTGTATTATTTAATTGACAATTACCACAACATTTTAAAGAACTGCAAGACTAGCATGGCAGGTCCCTTAACAATTCAAACTTTATCCTTCTATTTTAACTGTCCGTCGACAGGGTTTGACTTACTTTTTTCATTGGATAAATAATATATATATTAGCTCAACAGTATGAAAGTAGCTTGGTTAGGCTGCAATATAAGATGGAGAGATGATGCAGATTTTATTTTGAAATAAGCATTAGAGTGTATTATCTGAAAGACAATAGCCACAGGCATCTTTGAGTTCTGGAGCACCAGAAAAGACTGCAAACGTGGAGACAGAAAGCAGTATTTACCCTGCAGCAAAAATGAGATCCAGCTGGGGAAACATATAAACATTTTGTAATCACTGCTAATCCAGGTCTAGTTCATTGCTATGAAAGTGAGTTGGTTTACTGTGTCAGGGACTGGTGGATTCACTGCTGATGCTGTGCTAAGGAACCTTTCAGGTAGCATACTGACTGCAGGGTAAACCATAAGCTCCAGGGTGCACTGTGCAAGATTCAGCCAGTGGTCCAGCCTGGACAGCCAATAGTCTATGAGCTCCTAGTTTGTAAAATGCTAGAGGGCATAATAAAGGATTATCTGGTAGAATTTGTTCAGGAAAACGGGATAGTTAATGACAATCAGCATGGGTTCAGGAAAGACCGTTCCTGCCTAACTAACTTGCTAACTTTTTATGAGGGGGTGAGTAGAGATATGGATGGAGGGAGGCCGGTAGATGTGGTATATCTGGATTTCTCAAAGGCTTTTGATAAAAAGTATTAAAAGCATTGCTGAGGCAGACGCTGCAACCGCTGCTCCTCCTTTCAGGGATCTGAAGATCAGAGGCATGTTGGGTATGAGAGAGAACAAGATCACCATCATGGAAATGCATCCAAAGGCTCTTCCACAGCATCTCTTTAGAGTGGAAAATTTAGTGCTCCCTCTGGGAGGGTGGCAGTAGATTTGCCATTTTCCCCTTACTTTAGGGATCCAAAAAGCTGGCCACCCAATCACCACCATATGCTTGCAGCATAGGACTCAGTGTCAACAGTGTCCTCAAAGATCTCACCCACCCATATACAACTCCCTGGGTTTGGGAGGAGTGAAACATTCCCCTGCAAGCCCCATTTCCTCCTACTCACCATCAGCACCTCACCCTCTTCCTCTTATTCCTTCTCTGCTTCCTGCTGCTTCTGCCTCACAGGAATGGACACAAGAGGCAAAGGTTTTCAGTACTGCTGGGTCTGAGACAGCAGGAAATCCTCCTCCTTCTGCTGCTGCTCTGCCTCCAGTGTCCAATCTATGATACCATGCAATGTGTAAGGGATTGCGTGTCACTAATCCAAGCCTCTCTGAGACTCACTATTCTGCTTACCTCTACAAAAGGTGACAAGATGCTGCACATATCCTGAATCATGAGCCACTAATGCATTAAAGAAAACCCCAGAGCCCGTCCTTGTACCTTACTAGCACAGGTACCTACTGATGGCCTGCTGCTGGTGGTATAGTCTCTGCAGCATGGGCAACGTTCAGTTCCAGTGTGTGGGGGTGTCACATATCAGTAGGCTGGCAGGCAGTTTGTGTTGTCACTGCATTTATAACAGGTAAACACTTGCACTTGAGCATTTTCATGCTGAGCATATTCATGTCATGCTGAAGAAATAGCAATGAAGATTATATTCTGAAGCTGAATGGTGTGCGGACAACATATCTTCTATACTGTATAGCATACAGTCTCAGAAAAAAAAGGCAGGCATGTCCTCCATCTAGATGGTGAATCCGGACCACTGCTTTATCTTACAGAACCTGCTCACCCCCTACTACCTCAATATGCAGAACCTCACCTCTCCCTTTGTGTCTGCCTGACATTCAGATAAAGGGGATTGCCTAACTTTGCTATGGCAAGAGTGGGATTTCAGATATGGTGTTTTGGTGCACTAAACATGTGGTGCTTTGGTAGACAATACATTTCTAGCACAAGTATATGTGACATGACCTGTAGCAAACAAATGGCAGCTTTGTCTGATTCAGTAAAACGTGCATGCTGTAAAGTCCAAAATAAAAAGCTTTAGCAAAAAAAATTATATATATATACAGTATATGTATATACAGTATGCCATTTAAATTACATTATATACTGCTTCTACAAACATTTTTGACATAATGGGTCGCTCTCAGGAGCTCAGTGAATTTGAGCATGGTGCCCTGATAGGTTGCCACCTGTGCAATAAGTCCATCCGTGAAATCTCCTTGCTACTGAATATTTCACGGTGAACTGTTAGTGGTATTATAACAAAGTGGAAGAAACTGGTGGAACAAGGGACCTGGCCTACCACAAAGTGGTAGGCAATGTAAAATGACAGAGCGGGATCAGCGCATCCTGAAGTGCGCAGAAGTCGCCAACTGCCTGCAGAGTCAATAGCCACAGACCTTTAAACTTCATGTGGCCTTCAGATTGGCACCACAACAGTGCTCAGAGAGCTTCATGGAATGGGTTTCCATGGCCGAGCAGCTGCATCCAAGCCTTACATCACCAAGTGCAATGCAAAGCATCGGATGCAGTGTTGTAAAGCAATCCGAATTTGAATTGAGTTCAGTTACGAATTACGAAATACGAAATAACGGATATTCCGAAACGAAACGAAACAGAACAAATTTTTTGACGGCACACAAGTCTAGTGTTCTCTGGAGTGACGAATCACGCTTCTCTGTCTGGCAATCTGATGGACGTGTCTGGGTTTGGCGGTTGCCAGGAGTACGGTACTTGCCTGACTGCATTGTGCCAAGTGTAAAGTTTGGTGGAGGGGGGATTATGGTGTGGCGTTGTTTTTCAGGAGTTGGGCTTAGCCCCTTAGTTCCAGTGTTGGGATATCTTAAGGCATCAGCATACCAAGACATTTTGGGCAATTTCATGCTCCCAACTTTGTGGGAACAGTTTGGGTATGGCCCCTTCCTGTTCCAAGATGACTGCGCAACAGTGCACAAAGTAAGGTACATAAAGACATGGATGAGCGAGTTTTTGGGTGGATGAACTTGACTGGCCTGCACAGAGTCCTGACCTAAACCTATTAGAACACCTTTGGGATAAATTAGAGCGGAGACTGCGAGCCAGGCCTTCTCGTCCAACATCAGTACCTGACCTCAGAAATGCGCTTCTGGAAGAATGGTCAAACATTCCCATAGACACACTCCTAAACCTTGTGGACGCCTTCCCAGAAGAGTTGAAGCTGTTATAGCAGCAAAGGGTGGGCCAACTTAAGATTGAACTCTACAGACTAAGACTGGGATGCCATTTAAGTTCATGGGCGTCCCAATACTTTTGGCAATATAGTGCATATTTATATTATGAAATATATAATACCTCCTGCAAAAAAGGCAAGGTTACACAAAAATATGTAAGCCATACTGCAATTTACAGAAATATAGCATAATATAGCAGTGGATAGCAGCAACTAATTCTCCCTAAACACACACTGTTAACTCTTCCTATCTACTCCTACTCACACTAACAAATGACTGCTAGAAACTCAGTCCTTTATAGTAAGGGGGCTGGAACATTTTAAGTCTCCATTATTGGCCCTGTTAAGTCACCTGACCTAAGTTCAAAGTCAGGAAGTGCATTATTGGGAGTTGGTTGCTCTGCTGGTAAAATCACTCATTCATTCACAAACTGTGAATGGGTTGGGTTCAAATTGACCCAAACCTCATCCCTACTGTTATTCTGTTGATCAAGGAACACCCTGAATCAGGTGCTAAAATTCCCTTGCAACAGACACTTTCATGCAGTAAAAACAGAGCAGTGCTAAGAGATTTTGCACAACACTGAATCAGATTTAAACCGCATTTCCACTTTTGCAGTCAAATTGGAGAAAACCCCACTATATGTTTAGTTTGTGCTCTCATTCACACAGCATAACGATACATATATTTTTTTACAAAAATAGCATTTCTTACCTTTAAAATTTTGTTTGGTAAAGGCCTTTGAGCAGATTGCAAGGCTACACTGAGCAGTATGAAAGAGAAAGTAGAGGGACAACTGAGGGAAAGACTGGGCTTCTTCTCATTAACATAAAATGCTTCTATGTCTTTAACCCTTTGTTAGGGCAGGCAGTGTTCAAATGTAGTTTGCAACAAGATCTGCCAGCACAGTACAAACAGGGTTAATAAGGGTAAACATAAATTCCCAGAGCCCCCTCATTAACATTGTATAAGGGGGAAGCTAGGTAGGGTAGTTAAGAAAGTAAAAATCACTTAAGAATGTTATGCTATGTGAATGGGAACATAAAACAAATATAAAGTAGATGTTTTCCCAATTTGGCTACAACATTGGAATTACACAGACCAGGCTTCAAGAAGTACAATCCTACTGCCCTCTTACTGACCTTATGTGCTGGTGGATGCAGCGGATTACAGAAACTATAGATTAAGGTATACTAACTCACACTTCTGATTTTAGTATAGCCGCAGTGGTTGCCTGATAGCATTTGTGCATCATTGATTGCCTTCAACCTTTGCCTGAAACTGCTCCCTAAAGTGTGTTGGCATGATAAAAAAAAATGTATGGAAATGGCCTTCAATGAGTGGAGAAACTAGAATGATCTAAAAAAATTCCCCAATTTCTAGATTCAAATCATGATGTGGATGTTTGGAGATGATGGGATCAGGGTCGGGTTTCTTCATAGCCAACACAGGCTTTGCCCTAGTGCTAGTACAAGTCCTGTTATCTGTGCAAACAGTGAAATGACTGAACCACTTAATTTCTGCTGTTTTTCTGTGTGCAGACATTCCAGCCAAGCACCAAGGTGAAAATATACATCACATTTTTTTTTTTTTTTCGTAATCATCTGTCATCCTTCTCTATTGAAAAGTGTTTTGACTGGAGATCTGGAGTTCCTCTCTAAATGACAGGTGACAGCAGATTGTAACCAGAAAGCTATATGTTCAATTCTGTCAGTAAAGATGAGTTATCGTTCACATTCTGGTTTCCTGAAAGGTTATGTTCTTCTTTCTACAGAAGTCTGTATTTAAAAATATCAAACCTGCAGCAGACATTACACACAGATAATTATTTTACAATAGAAGCCATATGTTATTGGACAATTTGATGTGACACAGGGAACAATGTAGGAAATTTTAAAGGCTGATGCCATTGTAATGTAACGTTTACCCCCGAAGGAGCCGACAAAGTAACCCAGGTATTTCTGTCCCCTAAGCCAAATGTACAGCCCAAACAGGATCCACAGCACATCAACAGACCTTGGAGAGTTTTGTAACAGTTTTACTACTGTTGCCCGTATCGCTTTCAGTGATGTGGCTACTAGACATTTAGTGATAGCCAGGGCTGTAGTCAGCCTGGCTGGATTTGTAGTGGCAGTTATCTGGTTAATTCCAGGTGTCTAGCATTGTCTGTACCCCCCTGGGCGGAGTGTGACTCTGTCATATTGTGGGACAGCCAATGAGAGGCAATGTAGTGTATGTACAGTACAGCAGCCAATCACTGGGTATCTCTCCAGTGGTGCATGGAATAGGGATGGGGCCTGTTCAGCCTGCCCCCCAGGCTAGGCCTGAGACCTGGGGGTGGGCATGGGCTGGTGTGAGGGAAAAGGTTTCCCTGAGGCCTCCAACATGGAGGAGGCCTGTGATGCTGATAGAGGAAGAGAACCAGGACCAATGAAGGCTCTTGAAGTACCCTGGAACTAAGTGGAATTCAGGAGCATGGTCGGTGTCTTTCCTGTGTTGAGGATCTGCATCCATCCCGCCTATCTGTTACATCAGTTGCTGTCTGCTGTCTCCCAAGTGGATCTACACTGATATACCTACAAAGTCTGATGAGTCTGGCGCTCTTTTTGGTTACCCCTGGACACCTAGAACCCCCATATCCTCTCTCCCCAGTGAAGATGTTCAATAAACCGTTACTTTGCATTTTATTACTGGAGTGGACATCAGTTTGTGGGCACCAGATGAAGGGCGGTTAGTGCTAATGGGTGGACAGCTGAAGAACATACCCTAGACAGACTAGAGATGAACCGGCATCCAGTGGCTCCTTGAGGGGTGAGCGCTACATGAACAATTAGTGCATCTGCATAGAACAATGCAATAATGAACACAATAAATGGAGAAAACAACACCAGGTACAGTAGGTACTCTGACACTCAGTAGCCGGGGCTGCATTGAAATATGCAATAACAGATTACCTCAGATGCTATCTTTGACTTGAATACTGTAATACTAATACCGCAATCTCGAATAGTCTCTGACTCTATACACTACTGGCCAGTAGCTATCGTTGGGGCCCATACTGTGCAGATGTGAATCACAAGATACCACAAATGGACATAGGCCTCTCACCACTCCCAGGATCAGTCAGAAGAAATTATGTCCGTCAACGAGAGTTATCTGGGGGTCTCTTGAAGAAGGTCTCCGGTCACTGAAAGGCACTGTGCAGCTTTCTCTGTCGATACTGTCAGGCTCCCCTCAAATTGCTGGGCCTTCTGGAATCACTCACAGCGCTGATTCGGCGGTTCATCCAGGCCACGATATCTCCGCTGTAGCAGTGTCACGGGTCCTGCTGAAGCACTCGTTCCGGTATCTCTGAGCACATCAACCCCGGGTGAAGTCTCTCCTTGACAGTACACGCAGAGCCTGTGAGCCCCTTTGCGTCAGCGGCAGCCACACAGCTATGTCTCTCACATTAAAACCCTCCCCAGACAGGATTACACAGATCTATCCTCTTGGCTGGGATCTCCCGGACTGAGTGCGCACAGCCGCACCGCCACCAACCCAGAATCACCCCTCCTCTCAGAACACAGCCTCCTGGGAGATGCAGTCTGAAAGATTTCACAAACACCACCAGTCTCCTGTTCTGCACTGCAATTCCCACAAGTCTCTGTCTCACAGGATGCACAAAGTCAGTTAACTGTTTACTGGCAGAATATCCATTATTTCAGTAGCAACATATATAGGGGACTACAGTAAGAAAAGATATTCATGTTGTTTATCTCTTACTTTTGTAGGTTCCATTTCAAATGTTGCTGCGATTAGTGATGGGCAGAACTTTTCACTTAATCTCATCCAATTTAATTTAGGATTATCTAAACTGCATAAATACAGATGGATTATTTTATCTTGCTGCCTTATCTGTAAAACATTTTACCTTTTAATTTTTTTGTTATGTAAATGTATTTTACATAGGAATTTAAGGTGCATAGCACCTTCCCCTGCTATAACTATAGATGTACACAACATCAGTATTCACCATATGCTAAGCATGAGTTCTTCCCTGGGAAAGACCCCAGACTTCTTCCTGATGTCCATGCCATCCTGGCCTTCCTGGCACCTCCAGCAGTCATAGGGCTCCTGTGGTTCTCCTTCCCCAGCTAGTTCCAGACCCCACCTGGGTCCACATGTGGCCTCCTCCAGGCTTGAGGCCTAGTCAGCTTCTCCAACCTTGTACATACCACCCCCAGGCTAGGCCCGGCGGCGGACTGACCTGAGCACATGGCAATTCCTAAGTATTTATGCACTGCCCTAGCATGCACCACTGGCTTTTAAACTCCTAGTGATTGGCTGGTGAGGCATAGACACTCCTAGTGTTCCCCTATTGGCCCCAGGAATGCAAGTAATTTGAGTACCTTAATTTGGCTTAGTATCAACCTCTTGTATTCCACTGCACAATAGAGCTCAGACTCAGGAAGAACAACACAGCCTAAGGAGCCTCAGTTGTGGAGCAGTGATAGGAGTCTGCTGATAGAAGGATAAAGCATGGTGACAGAGAAATGAGCTTATTAGTCTGCTGCTTCTCCCTTCACTGTCCAGGCATCTGGTGGGGGCAGGGAGGTGACCTGTAAATGTAAATGAGCTGCAAGAGAGAAAATCAGGTCTTCTTCCCTGTCAGACAAGACTGTGCTGTGTGGCAAAGCTGTGTAAATCTTAGAAGTAAAAATCATTTTGCAGATAAAATAGCTCTCATATATGTCATTCTTCTGTGTAAGTAGTTGTTTGCCTGGAATTCAGCTGTAAAAGAGGGGTTGCCTGTTCTGGATGTCTCATATTCATTTTAACAGATTAGCAATAGTTGCACTCCCGGATCTCCTTTCCCATATTATAAAGTGTGTAGGCTGAGAGGCAACATGTAACTACTTAAAACTAGTAACCAGCCATAAGCTGGGGCAGCAGGGCAACATAGTAGTGAGCACCTTGGCACCTTGGCCCTCAGAATGATTCTGAAAAAATAATGACAGCTGTTTTTATCATGTTGCCATAATGCAACATGTCCCCTAGCAACAAAATTCTAATTTGGCATTAGGGTAGTGCGATGGTAGCATAGCAATGTGAAAATATCAGGTACCTGGTAGAGAACCAAGTAGTTGAGGAAGCCTACTTTGCAACTCTTGTCCCACACCCCTGAGAGTGGAGACAGGGAGTGAGAGGACAGAGAGCAGCACCGGTGCCAGAGGGTGTGGGGCACTGTGCTTGGGTAAGTCCCGAAGCTGGTGTCCAAGGAAGCAGGTGTGGATGCAGCTGAAAGGACAATGAGGAACACTGCTGGAGCAGGACGGAGTCAGGCAGGCCAGGGTCAACACCGATTGGGCAGCGAAGTACAAAAGTGGCAGGCAGAAGAATAGTCCAGGAGCAAGCAGAGGTCAAGGGCAGGCAGCAGTCAGGGGAACTCAAAGGAGATCTGGGTCAAGGCAGCAGAACACTGGAACAGGCAGAAGCACAGGAACACCCACAGAAGCTGAAAGACAATTCAGCAATGATCCATAGGAATGGCAGGTTTAAATAGGGCCATCAATTCAGGGCAGCTGTGTCACTTCCTGTGCGCTATGTTAGGGCGTCTTTGAGCGCACGTTCTGTTGCGCGCGTATGTGCTTTAGTGCACGTTTCCCACAAATGCGGAAGACAGGCCTACGCACATGCGCTGAAGCACCCACACGGCCATGTATAGTCTTAACGAAAATATGCTTTCTGGAAGTGGAACTGTCTTGCTTTAACAAAGCACAGTTAACATTTTTGCTCATTGTTCTTATATTAACAATATGGTACCCTTCTAACTCTAAAACAAGACTAATCTGACTCACACAAAAGTTGACAATTTGGCTTTGGTGCATGATACCACCTGGTCATCTGGAAAAATAGCACTATTTGGAAGTGTGGCATTGTTCCGAATGTAGTTTGGCACAAATTCTATGCAGATGTGGTGTCCTCAGTGCTCTTCCTCTTGTCATAAGAATCATGCAGGCTGCCAGTGTTGACCTTTCGTTTTAAGAATACTATTGATTGGCTACAATACTTTCAGAATCACTGAACATGAACACGTATAGTGATAGAAAAGAAGATAATATTTCTTGTTGATACACAGGGAGTCAATTCAGAAACCAATGAGTTATACAGCTTTCTTCAGTTAGTTCCCATTTACAGCATACTTGTTCCAAATTTGTGACTGAAAAGTACTGAAGCCAGACATAGCCAGACAACTAGCATTCTAAAGGGAGACAACAATGGCAGTCCCTAGACATCTCATATGACAGGTGTACTTTGAATCTCCACACTGTAAACTAAAAAGAGTGTGGCAAGGTAAGAGAGAAGCAGGAGCTTAGAGGCCTTCTCCTCCAGTTTAGGGAATATTCCACTGAATTTAACCACATTTCTATAGCAAACTCCTTATAATTGAATATACAATGTATTTTATTTATGTACTTGTACTATTTATTTTCTGCATATTTACATAAAAGGAACTGTGTGATTGTTGATGGACACCAAGATATGACACAAAGAGGTTGATTTACTAAAGACAAATAGTCTGTTCGCTTTACAAAAAAAGCATGTGCAAGGAAAATAAAAATAAATATATTTGCTTGCAAATGATTGCATGATGGAGGTCAGTAGAGCATCACCTTGTTTATAAAGGGAAAATTCCCTTGCAAAGTTACAATTTTGTTGCAAAGTGAACACTTTTTGCCTTTAGTAAATCAACCCTAAAGTGTCATATAATTGAATTCCTTCACTGGACTGGGTATAATTTTTTTAGAAAAGGGTGGAGAAACCATAGTCCCTCCCTGTTTTTTAATAAGATTAGTTCTGTGTGAATGGCATTATGAATACTTTGGTGCCACCACATCCACAAGCTATATGCTCTTGTGACAGATAATCACAGAAACAATCAGAATAAAAATAATAGTTATATTATGTAGATTGATTGGTTTATTCAAATTACACCTGTAATTTCAAGCTTAAGGATTATGCTGAAATAAATCGGCAAATGAAAATGCACAGTGTGTATCAAAAATATTTTAATGGTTCCCATGAACATAATATGATTGTTGCATGTACACGCACTGAGAATTGAATCTCTGGATGAACTCTAGAGCACTTTCTTGGACAATTTGCTATTGTTCAAAGATATGAGGCTGAAATTAGGATTCCCTAGAGCAGGCTTTCTTAATCAAGTTTTCGTGGAAACCTAGGGTTCCTCCAGAGGTTTCTAGAGGGTAACCACCAGTGTATTGGTGCCCTTTTCACTAACCATTAATGTAACTGGGTCCTTCTCCCACTAACCAAAAATCTAAGGAGGTCCTTTTGTCACTGGCCACTAATCTAAGCAGATCCTTCCCTCAATGGCCACCAATCTAAGCAGATACTTGCATCATTGGCCACCAATCTAAGCAGGTCCTTCTCTCACTGGCCACCAAACTAAGCAGATCCTTCCCTTAATGGCCACCAATCTAAGCAGGTCCTTCTCTCACTGGCCACCAGTCTAAGTGGGCCTTTCTCCCCTGACCATTAATGTTCTTGAGCATTTCACTTGCCACCAATGAAACCACGCACTACAACTGTTTGGGTAAATGGGCAGTTCACTAGCCGCCAATGTGAGAGAGTTCTATAATTTTCACTGTCTTCATTTCTTTTCTGGCTATTATTATTAATATGTATGCCATATTCCTTTTTATTTTATTTATTCATACTGTATGTCTTAACTTACTGTTGATGCTAGAATCAAGGGAGCTGTAGATATAGTACATATATTTATAGGTAGGGGTTCCCTAAGACCTGGAAATTATTTCAAGGTTATCTTCATATAAAAAAGATTGAGAAAGACTGCCATAAATAATACATAAACATGTATGCACAACTAATACAGAGGTGAATGCTTATAGAGTTTTAAAGAAAGATCACTTTCCAGTACGACCATTTTAGTCTGTCGTAGCTATAAACATAATTATAAGTTCATAAAAGTGATACAATTAAAACCTCCTATAGGGAAAGATATAATAAAGCAAGTGTTAAAACACTGCATTCACATAAGCATGTTTAAAGATGGGTTTCCTGCCATAAAATGAATAACTTACAGCTACTGCCTGCAACATGAGGCAGTCTACAGACAGTCATTCCCCAGCCTCTGCTTACTTTCAAAGACTGCTTACAAACATAGCAGGAGGGGAGTGCTAAATGCTTTTAAGCCACAATTTTGGTATTCAGTTTAGGCTCAGACTGGAAAAGCAGAGATTAAATTAGGCATGTTTAATTGCTTAGCAAAAAAGAACGGGGAAGGGAAGGTATATGCACAATATCTCACTCCCACGCACGGGGCTTCCTCAGACAGGTGTTCAGCATGTTTAATTGCCCTATATGTACACAGAAAAAGGCGGATATTGAATTTCTTCAAACAAGGGCATTTATTTATATTTCAGATTGCTCATGCTATTAAAAGAGTGTTATGAGATATGCCAATTCAATTTAGCCATGAGTTTATACCAGTCATTTGTCAGCCCTTTGTCTTTGTCATGCTACGTTTGCAAAGCAACTGAAATCGGATATTTTAGACTGTATACTACAGGAAATCTGTTGAGAGACTGTATCTCTTTAAAAAGGAACAAGAAGTTTAACCATTTATCATTGTGGTGGTCCGAGCTGTAATTTCTTGGGTCATAATCTCTTTATTTACTTGCGACATTTAACTGTAAATGTGCTCATTTTTAGGTTCAGATTGTTTTGACACTTGCTTTGTTCTGCTTTTGCGACACACAAAAAAAAAATATTTGCATGTGTTCATAAATTAATGAGATGACTTGGTATGGTATCATGTATTCTTAGATAATGTATATCTACAGTCAAAACTTTTTGTTTTCATTTTAGATGGAGTAGGAGCCGTTTAAAACTGGTATCAGTGCCTCATAATAGAGATTTCACTTTACTTCCTGTCCTGTAGACTCAGCATGAATCAGAGGATATCTTTTCAATCTGAGGAAAATCCCCTCTTAGACAGTTGTCATGGGAACAAGTGACCCCATTGAAGATTTCCCCTCTATTCCTGTTCTGGGGGTAACTCAAAATTATGGATTTACGCTCACTTTCGCTCGTTGTGACATTGCCAAAGAGGACAATTAGAAAGGTTACATTTTCCTTATTATGACACACTGCAATAAAAACCTCCTCACCACAAAAAAGCTTTTCTTTTGGTTATAGTTAAACTAAATTATAATATTAGCTATATTACAATTACTATTTCTTCTTATTAGACACATTTATGTTTCTATCTGTGGTCATTTCATAGTAACTTAGCAAAGTAGAAGAAAATGACATATCAATAGCCACGTAGACTGACCTGGGTTAAATAGCTGGAATATTGTTCCAACGTGTGTGGGCAAAATATTGATGGATTAACACAATTTTAGGTGGATATTCAGTGATAGTCAATCTCTCCATCAAAGTCAGCTGTATGCAATACACCTGCATGGTTGCATGTTGATCAGTCTGCTTCATCTTGCTTCTAAGGCTCCCTTGACTCCCTTCCCTTTCACTTCCCTCCTTCTGTTTTCTTTGTTGCACTGTATGGGTATTTCTGCTCCTTGGCTCCCCTACTTGGTCATCCTGCATTGCAAAATCCCTTCCAGAATCCACAAGTGTGTATCCCTTTAGACCCTTGGGTGTCATGTCCACCTAAACGGGAATAGACAAGCATCCCCATTGCCAAAGGCATCAATGTCCTGATAAGCTAAGCTCCCTTTTAGGGACAACTAGTTCCACATTGAATTCGGCCATAATAAGACTTGCTTGCCCAGTCATGAGTGTAGTTCCTTGGTGTTTTTTATTCACTTTACCAGCCCTGACCTTGTTTTGAGCTTTGACTATATGTTTTTTTTCTCTGTCTTAGCCTTGATGAATGGCTTTAGTTATCTTTAGTAATAAGATATGGAAAAACTCCATGAGTATGCTTCTAATGCGTTCTTTAGCACTTTCTGCCTTAGTATGGCCTTCCTTTCCAGTCTTTGGAATAATAAACTATGTGCAAGGCAAAGCCTAATGCTGTAAGGCTCTGGCCATCCTGTCCAGGGTATATAATATTCTGCATAAGTTCCTGGTGGCATGCAAGTACCAATGCATGTGTATTAAGCATCCCTTACTGATTGATGTTGGTGTAGAACAGAGCAGCTGTGATTTTAGATATTCTAAAGCAAGCACCCAGACCTTACAGGGGTACTTTAAACCATTATGTAGCACAGCAATTATATGCATAAAAAACTCTGTGGCAATTTCTTAGAGCATAGTATGATTGTAGTGCTTGCATAAGCAAAGATTTTTTATTTTTTTTTGCTTTGGATAGAGAGAGGATGAATACAAATTTCTGTTACCCTTACTTCCTGTTCTAGAGCCGCGTATACTGATAATGGGATTAGCAATTTGCAACATGAAGGCATAGAGAGCAATAAAACATTGTCAGCAGTTCTAACCCTAATTAGTTCATAAATCCTGTAAAGAGGTTCTAACATTTCCCTGCTCTATCCAGTTTTGGTTGGAGCTGTTCTTCAAATTTAACATGAACCATTAACTTTCATCAAAAATTGCAATATGGTGTTTGAGACTACACTTGTTTATTATGTATACATTACAAACAATGAATACATTTCCCAATTTAGTGAGCAGCTTTGCTTTTTATCAATTCAATGTGGCCCAACTATAATGTTTTTTCATCAGTTTTGGAGGGAATGATATACAAGTATATTTTTTGTGTAATCTGATATAGTAATTCAAAAATAACTCCAGGCAACAATTAAACGTAATATTTGTAATAACACCATGCAAATATCTAATTTACTGTGTCTGTTGTCTGTGTATGTTACTGATCTTCAACAAATATAATGTGCCAATTTTTTTAACCTTTAACAACAACAAAAAGAATACTAAATCAGGGTCCCTATATGAACTGACCCCGTGGCATATATAACTGAGATGATAAAAAAAAGATGGCGGTGGGAATGGAGTTTTTTATTTTCATACATACATCTGAATTCAGATAGCATATTTGCATTTTGATTGACTGTAACGTGGATCGAAGGTCACTGTGGATTTTTGCCTAAATGTAGTTTAAATTGCTTTGCCAGTAACTGCTAAACTATGCAGTTGGTAGAAACTAATATCTAACATACAGAGCAGATAATGTGTGTTTCACTGTACAATTTACTGAATCTTGTGTTTCAAATAAGGTCCAATAATATATGATCTAAAACAAGTGCAATAAAAAAAATATCTTCTGGTCTGAAAGATAAAAACAGTAAAGTATTTATGGCAAATTCACACTGCGCAAAAACACACTAGACCTACCACCTCACTGACTAATCACTACAGCTTTTGGAGAGCCACACTGTAGGCATGATTCATAAACCTGTCGGTGGAGATCTAAAAAGAAATTGACTAGTGTTCTTTCTTCTAATATTTTGTATGCATGTAGAACACTATGTTGCAAAAGCAGGAGTATCTTTGCTCTGACCTCCGTATTTGTTGCAAAAATCTGCTAGCAGGACTGATATGGCTCTATTAAAGTCCAAGTAGCATTGATAATCCCAATACTACACCATGACTCTTAACACCACCAAGCTGTCAGTGCTATCCACAGCAAGAACATGGAGATATAGCTATAAAGAGAGAGAGCAGGCACTGGACTCCCGAATGCTGTGTTGGTTTGTACAGCTGTCAGGTATCTGCTATAGAGATATGCTTATTTGTAAGGCACAGTTTTACTAAGTACTTTCAAAGGGCGCATGGACCTAAGCATTCCAAACCTATCCAAACCAGCTTTTGCAGTTCCTTCTTGCCTTCCCAACCCAACATGTGCAAGCTTCCTGGGTGAGATCAATGTTGGCCTCAGAGCAATGCTTCTAAACGTCTTATAGTTTAATGGACTAAATATTGCATAACTCCAGGATAGCTCTAGATCACACTGTCCCACAACTCTTGCTCATGTCTTTTTCCACCAGATCTTTGTAAACACAAATGATCAACTGTTGAGACCACTTGTATCTAGAGATATGACTTCTCAGATGGATTATGCCTTGATACCAAACCCCCTTTAAAGTATATAGGGGGCCTTTTCAGCTTGCTGTTGCTAGCCCAGTTCTTGCCATGACAATAAGAAATAAGGTCAACATAGCTGGGTTTGGTTCGTGGGATGTTCGCAGAATGGATGTAAATCCAAACCCCATTGAAGTCAATAGGATACGAGTCTTTAAAATAGGTACTGGCTATTTTCAAAGCTAACAGGATTCTTAAACAAAAGGAATGGAGAGCTGGGCACTGAAAGATAGGCCATGTACCAGTAAAAAAAAAACATTTTTAAAAATACTGTTCAGGAAGTAGAGGGTATTTTTATGCGTCTTAAAGGACACCATTGAATTTACACAAATCGTCTAAATAACATGCTTGTGGGATTCCTTAAATGTGCACATGGTTTTATCAAACATTAAGATTCTCTGGGAGAGCATCAGCAACATTGTATTCTGGCATGACATAAATTGAATGTTAAATCATTTGTTTTACTTTTACATTATTCCTTTGCTTTCATACAGCAACCCATTATGGTTTATTTGCCCTCGGAAAAAAAAAATCCTAAGGTATTTTTTGGGAAGCAGTAGTAGGCCAAAACTGAATGGTGGAAGGAGCAGACACAATAGATCTAAAATCAATGAAGAGTATACACTTTACAATAAAAAAAGCATTCCCTGAACTTTATAACAATTGGCAAACAATGGGGAGATGCATTTTATAGAATCGCTTGTGATCTTCCTTTCAATACCACACTGTTGCAGATTGCATTCATATAAATATGGATGTAGCTTGTGTATGTACAATCTAATATATTGAACACAGTTTTATAAAAAACAAATTAACCTACCAATATGCTTATAGGAGGAAACATAATAACTTGAAGTGACCATGAGTAAACACAGGAAAAATATAAAAACTCCATGCAACTATTGTGTCTGTTGGTATTTAAACCCAGCACTGCAATATAACTTCATTTTTTCTTATAATTGCTATACTAACAAAACTATTTTCTGTCTGGGGGTGATAGTTCATTTTCTTATCAGATCATTTCTTATAATTACTTTAGTTTGTAGAAACTATGATGGAAGGCCTTCCTTTTTTTTATATTTACGACGTTAGGAATTTTTTTGTATGACTTTGTAAATTGTCAGGTCATGGGAGGTCTGAAATCATTCTGTTATCATTCTGAACCATCTTGTCCATACTGTTGCATTGTTAGGGGGATGTATGTTTAGCTGATTATGCTTGGCAAAACACAATTGCAGGTGTCTATTGAAATCATTATATGTCTCTAATGCCTAATTTAACGTCTCGCCACGCCTCTGTTAGTGTTAATATGCCTTGCCTCGCTGATTAAAGGTCTAATTAAAAAGAGAAATTCCACCAGAACTTTAATCAATTTGAATGCAGCAAATCATGTTGTTATATTCATTTTGTTTTGGAAACGCTACTAAGCTCATCAAGTCATAGCTGTCCAAACAAGGATCGGCTAATTACATTTCCATGAAAGGTGGTTCAAATAATTACCAATGATTTTTTTAAGTGGATCCACATACCTTTTGGTCTTGGAGTCTCTGGGGAACATTTGACTTGTGACATAAAAGATAGAAGATGAAACAGTGAAGACAAAAACAAGTCTTTGTTTTTATAGAAGCTATATTTGGATTTTCAGTCTTTTAAAAATGACTTAAAGGGTGAAAATGCTGTTTTAACAAGTTAGACTAGTGAAATGTCATGATTTACTGACTTTTACCTAGGAACAAGGAACTATCCTATGTTTATTTCTAGCAAATTATGATTACTCTTTGTTCACATGTGATAAAAACTACTCTGTTGTGTTTATTTTTTCCTTTATTAAAATTAGGGTTTTTATGTCACCTGTATATAGCATCTATCAAGCCTTGAGTCCAGCAGTTATTGTCCTGAGTACATTAATATAAAACATAACATTATATCTTCATCTTCTTGATACATGCACTTTTATTAAATAGATTCAGAAATTCTTTATGACATTTCCTTTAAGTAGAGACAATCCTAAAATAGATCAAATTACCCTGGTGTAACAGAACCTGTTACACTGTACTTTTGCTCACTCCCATGTTAATACAAATTAAAAATACACATGTAAACCTATAAGACTGAATTCAGTGCAGTTTTTGCTTCTGAACATATAATCATACAATTACAGAAACACTCCCGCAGCAGTGATTTAACAATACCTTGTGCCTGCATCTGTGCTAAAGTTGGAAATACAATGTAATACATACCTACAGCTTTGTGCTCCAAATGGAGAATAGCTGCTGCACTTCTGCTAGCTTCCTATGGAACTTTGTGTACCCACATCCTCTGACTGCCACTGAAGGGGGTTGCATAAAATGTAGCAGGTGCTTACAATCCTAATTCCAAAAAAGTCGGGACATTGTGTAAAATCTACATAAAAACAGAATGCAATGATTTGCAAATCTCACAAACCCATATTTTATTCATAATAGAAAATAGAAAACATATCAAATGTTTAAACTGAGAAAATGTATCATCTTAAGAAAAATATTTTGAAAACAACATTTTGAAAAAGATGGCAGCATCTCCAAAAAGTTGGAACAGGACCATGTTTGCCACGTTGTAGCATCCCTTCTTCTTCTTAGTTGTTCTATTGTTTTCTGATATAGGATTCTAACTGCTCAACAGTCGTGGGTCTTTTTTGTCATATTTTACGTTTCAAGATGCGCCAAATATTTTCAATTGGTGAAAGGTCTGGCCTGCAGGCAGGCCAGTTAAGCACCCGGTCTCTTTTTCTATGAAGCCATGCTGTTGTCATAGATGCAGTATGCGGTTTAGCATTGTCCTGGTAAAAATGCAAGACCTTCCCTGAAAATTATGTTATCTGGATGGGAGCATATGCTGCTCTAAATCCTGGATATATCTTTCAGCATTGATGGTGCCTTTCCAGAGTTGTCTATTCCATATGCACTAATGCACCTCCATACCATCAGGGATGCAGGCTTTTGAACTGAGTGCTCATAACAAGCCTTAACAAGTCCTTCTCCTCTTTAGTCTGTAGGATGCAGCACCCATGGTTGCCAAAAAGAATGTCAAATTTCGATTCGTCTGACCACAGAAAAGTTTTGCACTTTGTGCCAGACCTTTTTAAATGAGCTTTGGCCCAGACAATGTTGATGGTATTTCTGGATCATGTTCAGATATAGCTTCTTCTTTGCATGATAGAGCTTTAACTTGCGTTTTTTGGATGGCATGGGAATTTGAGTTCACATACAGTGATTTTTGGAAGTATTCCTGAGCTCATGCAGTGATGTCCATCACACGATCATGCTTGTTTTTCCTGCAGTTCCGTCTGAGGGCCTGAAAATCATCCAATATTGTGTTTCAGCAATGTCCCATGCGCACAGAGATTTCACCAGATTCTCTGAATCTTTTGATGATATTATGTACTGCAGACGATGATATATTTATATGTCCTCTATGACAAAATCTCACCCCTGTCCTGCCCTGACCTGGCTACCTCTGTCTATAACAGCTCGCTCTCATCCTCTCCAGACACCTTGGCTCCCCTCACTACACACAGCCTTCGACCACGTCAACTACAACCGTGGCAAGCTAATGAAACCAGACATCTAAAAAGACATAGCCATGCTCTTGAACGACTGTGGCGGAAAACTAGGCTTCTTCAAGACTTCACCCTGTATAAAGCTGCCCTCCTAATATATAACTCCTTCCTCCGTGCTGCCAAACAGACTTATTTTGTCACTCTCATTAACACACTCTCATCCAGACCACGTCAACTTTTTTCTACTTTTAACTCTCTACTACATCCTCCACCACCGCCGCCCACTAACTCACTCACTGTCCAGGACTTTGCCATTCATTTCAAAAACAAAATAGATACAATTCGGGATCAGATCGCCACTGTCCAATCAACTTCCCCTATTAATGTACCAGACCCACCATCACACTTGTTACTTTCCTATTTTGACCCTGTCACCACAGAGGAGGTTACAAAGCTTTTCTCTGACCCCCAGTTCCCTCACAACTACTTCAGTCACCCTCTTAGGTCTCGTTCACACCTAGGCGTATTGCATATGCGTGTCTGTCGCGTGTTTTTTTACCGCGATTCGCGGTTAAAAAGTCGCTCGACCGTCGCGCGTTTCCGAAGGCTACTTGGATGTATCCCAATGGAAACGCGCAACAAAACGGCCCAAAGTAGTACCTGTACCTCTTCAGGCGTGGGCCGTTTTGTAGCGTGTTAGGGACGAGCGGAAATACGCCAAGGTGGGAACGAGACCATTGAATACAATGGGATTTATATTTTTGAGCGTTTTGTAGAGCGTTCGTCGAGCGTAGAACGCGCTAAAAAACGTTCAGGTGTGAACGAGGGCTAACTCTATCCCACACTCTCTTTCTCACCCTCCCTAAAACATGCGCTAGTCACCCCAATACCCAAAAAACCCTCACTGGACCTTACCGACCTCAACAATCCCAGACTAATCTCCTTACTCCCATTCATCTCCAAACTCTTAGAATGCCTTATCGAGTCGCCACCTCACTGATAACAACCTTCTCAACCCCTTACAGTCCAGCTTTCGCCCTCTACACTCCACTGAAACCGCCCTCCTAAAACTCACTAATGACTTACTCACAGCTAAAAACAATGGCCACTACTCCTTACTCTTGCTATTAGACATTTCTGCTGCTTTTGACACTGTTGACCATCTGCTCCTCCTCAGAAAACTCCAATCGCTTGGCCTACAAGACTCTGCCCTCTCATGGTTCTCCTCCTATCTATCTAAGCACTCCTTTAGTGTGACCTAAAATCATAACTCCTCCACTCCTCTTCCTCTTTCTGTAGGGGTCCCCCAAGGCTCTGTCCTTGGAACCCCTCCTCTTCTCCATCGACACTTCCTCCCTTGGTCAGTTAATACCCTCACATGGCTTTCAATACCATCTCTATGCCGATGACACTCAAATCTATCTTTCTACTCCACAACTCACTCCCTCGGTGTCCTTGCGTGTCACTAATCTACTAACTGACATATTAGTCTGGATGTCACAACACTTCCAAAACTCAACCTTTCAAAAAATTATATTTCCTCCCACCCGTGCACCTTCCCCCAACTTTTCCCTTGAGATTGATAACACAAGTATCCAACCCACCCCCCATGCCAAGGCGCCAGGTGTCATCCTTGACTCGGACCTCACCTTTCTTCCCCACATCCAATCGCTATCCAAATCCTGCCACCTTTACCTTCGCAAAATACGCCCCTTCCTCACCAATGAAACCTCAAAACTACTCATCCACTCGCTTGTTATCTCTCTTTACTATTGCAACTCCCTCCTCATTGGCTTACCTCTACACAGGCTATCCTCCCTTGAGTATATCATGAATGCTGCTGCTAGAATCTTTCACCTAACCAACCGCTCAGTGTCTGCAACCCCCCTCTGCCGATCGCTGCACTGGCTTCCAATACCCCAAAGAATACAATCCATAATATTAACAATGCCTTACAAAGCCATTCACAACCCTGCCCCCGGCTATATCTCAAACCTTGTCTCACAGTATCACCCTAACAGTCCCCTCCGCTCTTCAAAAGACCTTCTGCTTTCCAGCTCCCTCATCAACTCCTCCCATGTTTGCCTCCAGGACTTCACTAGAGTCTCTCCCATCCTTTGGAACTCTTTACCCCAACCTGTCCATCTGTCTCCCGCTTTGACTGCCTTTAGGCGATCCCTTAAGACTCATCTCTTCAGGGACGCCTATCCCACCTCAACCTAACCACTCAACCATCACGTTCTCAAACAATTCATCCCCACACAGCTCCCTCCTCATGTATCACTTGCCCCTCCCTTTTAGATTGTAAGCCCTCACGGGCAGGGCCCTCCTTACCATCTTGTCTTGAATTGTATTGAGATTGTAATGTCTTCCTTATTTTGTAAAGCGATGCGCAAACTGTTCGCGCTATATAAATCCTGTATAATAATAATAACAATGTCCTTGCAATTTCACCTTGAGGAACAGTATTCTGAAATTGTTCGACAATTTTTAGATGTATTTTTTCACACACTGATGAACCTCTGCCAATCTTTACTTCTGGAGGTTACAAAGATGCTCTTTTTTCATTCAATCATGTTAATGTCCTGTTGCCAATTAACCTAATTATTGGCAAAATGGTCTTCCAGCTCTTTCTTGTTAGTACCACTAACTTTACTAGCTTTATGTTGCCATGTCCCAACGTTTTTGAGATGTGTTGCTGCCTTCAATTTCAAAATGACCTTATTTTTTTCTTAAAATGATACATTTTCTCAGTTTAAACAATTGATTTTTCTATTTTCTATTATGAATAAAATATGGAAATGTGAGATTTGCAAATCATTGCATTCTGTTTTTATGTAGATTTTACACAGCGCCCCAACTTTTTTGGAATTGGATGTGGGTGTTGCTAGCCATTTGCACTGTAGCCGTGCTTGGGGAAAACTGGAGACATGGAGAGATGAACAAAGAAATAGTCTAAGTAGGAGATGAGGAGATGATTGGGATCCAGATTACATAGAAAATAGATATTCTGGGAACATGGAGCAGTGGTAGTGCAGGGTTAGAATTACACACTTGAATGAGAGCGTTTCCAAAATTCAGATTACAACCAATGGAATTTCAGCAGTTTAGTGAACTACAGCAATACCAGAAGCATGTGTTATACACTGTTTCCACTGCATGCATTTAAAGGGTTATTTTTAATTGTACAGTGTACCATTAAATACTTACACCTCTAGTCAAATTCAAAGGTGAGCTTTAAATGTATTTGCTTTAAATTATTGAACAGAAAAATTAATTGAAGATAGTTAGGCTCTACAATTGTACCTTGTAATTAGTTAAATGATAGTTTCACGCACCTTTAATCGCATGAGTGACATTTCATGAACTCACCTTTGAGTGCTACCAACACTTTAGTGACCTTTGCTATGACCCTCAGGGGATATGATGTATAATTACTCAATATATGTTTATTTAACAGGAATGTTTGCTTATTTGGGGTCCATTCAAGTGGAACTGCTGCCAGTTCACAGCAGAGGATACTTGCATGTTCTTACTGCCTGGAAAATGCATGGATGTCCCTGAACTCTTTGGCAAAAGGTGTATTTATGTAGATGTGGATATTTGTCAGTGTGTTTTGAACATAAACTGTTTTAGACATAAAATAATAGAGAGTTCATAGAAAAACTCACTCATAGAAAATAAATCAATATTTTTTTATCCAAGTGTAATTATTTTTAGGGTTATTTTTTTCATGGAAAAGCATAAAAAGTGCTTGAACACACATGTAGAATAGTGTCTAAATGTAAATTATAAAGAGGGAAAGTGTGCTTTGATAAGAGATCTTTTTTCTTTTAAACAATTAATGAAATCAGCAACATTTTGCATGAGCAGAGACACTGACAACAAATTGTGTTCTTTTTTTTAATATGGATGATCAATTTAAACTAAAAATCCCCACACCTTGAAATCTGAAAAAACTCTTGCTACAAAGCTAAAATTATCATGTTTTCGGATCTATTTCATTGCAATATAACCAGGTATGACATCAACAAGGGTTACTCCTTCAACATCCCAGTGGGTTGAGTGCTCCCAACAGTACTCAGAACTGGGCCCTCTGCTAATGGGAGGATTAGCCCACTTGGATGCTGAGGGTAAGTCTTGTTTATGCCAAAGCTGCCTATTTGGTGATCAATTAAATCACAAAATGTTTTGATGTCATTTTTTTAGCAAGGTTTCTTTTCCACCAGTACTTTGGAATGTTTTTTTTTTCAATTAATTTCCATATTAACAGTATTGTTGTAACTTTTATACTGAAAAATGTCTATTTCATTAGATTTTTTTATTTTACATAGAATATTTTGAATATTTTGGTGTTAGGTAGGTAAGCACCGAAGCCTTGAGTTTATTTGTTTTGCATGTTAGCTTATAAGGGAACTTCTATTATGTCTTTGTTATCAGCATCCTTATACCAGTTGAGGGTATCTAGTGGAGAATCCAGCAAGCTGGCATTAAAATGTCCATATCATATGTAATGCTCATTAACAATAAACACTTCAAATGGCTTCAAGCCAACTTAGTATCCAGAGTGCAGTGCATGTGCTGTGCAGTGTTCGTGCTGTTATTTGTTTTCGTTTGAAAACGCCACTAAACTATCGGGTTTTGTTGTGGTCATATTAACTGATTGATTATCGTTCGAAAGACCATTCGTGGAAGATTTCCGAACGAAAATCAAAGAGTATATGGGCACCTTTAGGGGGCATGTATCCCATATGTGGACCATAGGTTTCCTTCTTGCCTGGTCAAACAGGAAGGAGCCAGGCCATACTCCCCACTCCATCCTGAGCTGTGTGTGCCCCACGTAGCTTAAAGCCTGTACCCCACTGACAGCATCTTCACTGCAGACAAAGCTAGATGCAGAGACCATGACTTGAACCACCCATGCGAGTCTGCCAGGAGGGTGTTTTGCCTTCTGACATGGCCCTCACCAGTCACAGAATGAGAAGGTGAACCAGGCCACCTTCTACCCATAGCAGAGGATATCCTTTTAACTTTGACCTGGTGACGTATTTCCTGTCCTGGTGGGAGGAGCCTCTGTCTTTTACATTCGTCCTGAAAGACATGTGGAGAGATATATGTATCCAAATGTGTTACCAAATAGCTTTAGAATAGAATAGTCTTATCTGGCATATAAAAAAACCCAATGTACAAAACTACAAAACCTAAAAGATATAATGTGCAGAACTGAGACATTGCCAAAACAAAAAAACTCTCTGGGGAAGTGGTAACTATGCCCCTCAACACGTAAACCCTAAACTATTACCTCCATTAACACTTAATGCCTTTTTGGCAATGAAAGTATCTCAAATTGCATGCATAATTCTTACAATACCTGCACTGAATATAGGAATGCAATAAAAATGCAAATGCCACAATATCAACAGAATATTACAAATCAAATCATGTTGTTATAAACCATTATAATAACATTGTTGCTTTGATTACAAATTTTCTGATTTATTTAATAAGGAAAACAGCAAATAAGTGTGCAAATTGCAGTAACATTTAGCAACCAATCATATTCACGTTTACTGCATACAGCTCAGGAAAGGATATATTCTAATTGCTTTAAGATGTAAGACCGCATTTTGCTGTTTGCCTTATTGAGTAAACCAATTTGTGCTCCATTATGTTTTCTGTAATATATCTGTAAGCAAAACCAAATGGTGTATATTTGTGAAACGTTTAATATTATGTGATAGTTCAATAGCCCCATAAAACATACCTTGTTTTGTTTTCAATAATAATTACTTTTAAAAACACGTTTTAAGTTACTGACATTATTTTGACATTTTATGGTCAAGTATGATGGTCGGCAGTTATCTTCCTGTTCTTAAAAGATGGC
The DNA here is from genome assembly GCF_000935625.1 of Nanorana parkeri. Taxonomy (NCBI): domain Eukaryota; kingdom Metazoa; phylum Chordata; class Amphibia; order Anura; family Dicroglossidae; genus Nanorana; species Nanorana parkeri. The sequence continues at coordinate 183,183 of NW_017307638.1, forward strand.
ACATGCTTTGTTACTGTCTCCTTAAAATATTTTTTTCCAATGACTAAAGAGCCTCAAATATATACAAAAAAAGGGAAAGTGCATAAAATTATTATCTTTTTTTTAACTTTTATTTAACTAAATGAATGGGCATTTGATGCTTGTAAACAAATGTCCATTTGTGTACTGAATGTGAAATGACAATATGGTGGGTAATGACCATGTCCTCACATTGTAGTCTTAGAGTGTATTTAATATGTTGCATTAAAATACAGCTTATTAACAAATTTTGTTTTCATAAAAATGCAATGAGCTGTATTGTAAATGCAATTTGGGGGAGAACATGTGTCAGGTAAATTGGTGACACAATTAGGTGCAAATCAGACTGGCTCTCAATTAATGTGAGTCTTGCGCAGTCAACCAAGACAGATTTGCAGTATATTTTAGCACTGAAGATGAAACAATTTCACAGAACCCTTCAGTCTGGTATAGATTTACAAGGGGCACCCTATGCAAAAAAGCAGCAATGGGTTTCCCCCAATATCGATACCAAACCCTAATCCCAACATGCCACATGGCTGGCCAGGAAAGAGGAGGGCAGCAAGCATGTCCCCCTTCTGAACCAAATAGGCCACATGCCCTCAAAATGGGGAGTGTGCCTTGCCAGGGGCCCCCATGTTAATGAGGACAAAGGTCTCCTACCCACATCTCTAGTCCTGTGAATGTAGGGGGGGCTTATTGGAATCTGGAAGCCCATTCAGAACAAAGGGGCCCCCATATATCCTTCTCCACCTAAGTGAATAAATAAGGGTTACATAGTTACTCATTCACTAAAAAAAATAAGTAGAAAATAAACACAAACTGTACACAATGTCCTTCATTAAAATAAAAAAATATACAAATGTCCCTATGATGTCTAAATAATAATGTCCCACCATATCCAAATATCAATGCCCCAGGATGTAAACAAAAACGTACCACAATGTCCAAAAAAGAATGTATTTTGAGCATAATCCATTGCAAATGACAGAGGGGTCTATTCACGAAGCTGCCGAGGGCAGCCGAGTGAATGACCGATCTGACGTGAAGTGAGCCGAACACTGTTCGGCTATTCACTTCAGGCTGGTACGGCTAATTTCAGCCGTGCATTGGCCAATAGTAAACTAGCATTGTACCCGGCTCAGCATGTTCGGCCGACCCGAAGTGCAGAAGGAGTTCGATTCAGCCGATCCAACATCTGGATCAACTGAGCCGAACCTCCGGCAGGCTACTCACTGCTGTTCGGGCTATTCTTAAAGATCCTGCCCTCTGCTGATGGTCCTGATGGGGAACTGCAGCAGAGGGCGGGTACAATGCTAGTTTACTATTGGCTATTGCAAATTGAAATAGCCAATAGTAATGTCCCAATGCTTTTCAATGGGAACATTTCTCTTTTTTTTTTCTATTCTGACATCGATCGTGTCAGATTAAAGAAAAAAAGGACACAGCAGTGTTTCTCTCCTTGGCGGCCGGGAGCAGGAGACTCCCAGGGCGCCAGGGAGAGTTAGCTGTTTGGAGATCAGTGTCCCTGGTTAGCAGGTAACCAGGGACGCTGATCTCACTGCAAGTGGCCGGAGCCAGCCGTAAGATCACGGCTGGCTCCACCCAGCTGTCGATCGGGAGCTCTACGGGCTATTGTGAATAGCCCGTACAGCACCCCTTCAGTTCTAGTGAACCGAAGGGGTCCTGGGGCCGAAGCTAGCCGAAGGATCGGCCAAAGCTACGGCCAGATCCTTCGGCAGCTTCGTGAATAGACCCCAGAATCCCTGGCCACCTTCTGAACATCATCAAATCGGCTGGGCATTTCAGGTGACATCACTGACCAAATGTGACCAGGCCACACAAGTCATTATTGCTAGAATGCTGGAGGGTGCCCGGCCTGTGCTGCCCGGTCATATTTAGTCATCGAAGTCTAGCAAGGATGCCTGCTCACTTTGTTACAATTTGAAACAAGCAGACAGCTAAATAGTGGTCACTAGCAACCAATGACGCAAGCGACCCACACAGCGGGAAGTTATTATTTATTTCCAGTGGTAATATTGCCAATAAATGACTTCCTTCCTCATGTGGAGGTTTGCTTCAGCAGGTGAGTGAACAGACCGTTTCATTCACCCACTGACCGAAACGTGAACAGCCAAAGTTCACAGTGAACTCTGCATTGCTGCAAACTCGAACCCCATTCCTAGTATGTGCAAAATATTAGCTGCTGCGAAAGAAATCCCAAGTCCCGCAATACGGTGTATCTGAAACTGGCTCTGTGGAAGTTATGCACTAAAGAGGACTGAAGCTGTGTTTGACATCGGCTAAAGTCCAGGGGGTGTGTCTATGATAGTCAATGGGTCTTGTGGGAGGCTGGGCATCACACAGACAGGATGTGTGCCTGCTGCAATGCTCTTCAAAGAAAATTCATAGACACACAGATGTCTCTGCCCTGATGAAGGGACCCTGCGTTGTCCTGAAACGTTGGAATATGCGATATGTGTGACCTTTAGTCCAAATAAATGGACATTCTTTGAATTTCATTTGCTGAGTGCTGGTGATTTCTATCCTTCATTGACAAGTTTTTCTCTGTCTGCACTTCTGGGGTCATTAAATGCAATTACCACCCCATTGGGGCTGATTTTGTCACCTAAAGCTGGGTAGAAATTATGGTGTTTTCTCGGTGCGGTCAGTTCTTGAACCCGAACACATGAAGGACTTACAGAGTACGACCATCCTGTCTGCAAGGGTTTCACTATGACCGTCATCACTGTAACCCTTTAGGGGGCTTGTAGTCCTGCGGGGAAGCCAGGGGCCCTGTTTATTGTTCTGGGTGATGAATTTACATCTGGTATTCTGTATATACCAACAACAACCTCCGCATTGCTGTACAAAGTCTCTAGACCAGGATTAGGCAACGCAACACTCCAGCCAGGGCTGGCATTAGCGTAAGGCTGCATACTTGTTCCACAATCTTTGCTTTTCTAACAGTAATAACATAGAAAGAAAAAGTCAGCTTGATACTGGAAAAAAATATACTGCAATATTTTATGTTAACTTGTATAACTTGTAAAATTACAGCTAATGGTAAAATAAAAGCAAGCTTTACACAATATTAGCTTAAGCTGAACTAGTGCAATTTAATATCATCTGGCTCTTTTTATATTATATAAGAAATGTTGCTTGTGAATGACTCATAATAGACACAGACAGTTCTGTAAAGTAGCCTATGTAAGAACATCTTGCTTTACCTTGTCGCTTCAACTCATTTTGCAATAATTGCAAAGCTGAGTTACAAGCAGATACATCCAAGTCCCGAATGTTAATTAAAGGTCTAGACTCTGTGTCTCTGAACCTGCCTCTGGATATTTGTCCACACATTTTCATACCTCAGCCACACAGACAGGAAAATTAGAAAAATGAGTAAATCCGCATGCGCCGCAGTCAAGCCTTTTTCAATTAGCGTGGTTGGAGCTTGCACAAGAGGATCTGCCACAGAGGAAGAGACAGATTATTTGCTGCCGTCTGTCATTGAGGTTTTCGGCCTGAGGCGATGACATGAAGCCATAATCAGAGCTCAGTTTTCCAGTGCTTGAGGATTTCAGCAATGTCCTGCACTGCTGCTGCTGCTCATCCTGCTGACAGCACACCATTACGTTGCTGTTGTTGTATAGACAAAGCAACTATAGGACTAGGAATCTGACAAACATTTGTATCTGACAGATAACCAAGCAAGATGTTAATTGCCAGTTGTGTCCCTTTGATAATACCGGGCCTTTGTACTGACATAAAGGTCATAGGCTGCCATACAAAGTCCTATGCACTGAGTCTCTGGGCTTGTCTGGATTGTGGATGTTATGCAATTGTCTCCCTTTCACTTCTAGTTCATCGGCTTTGATAAGCCTATTAAATGCAAACATTGTTTAAAATCTGGAGCATCTTTTGAAGGGACTGGCTTTGACATAGTCAAATTATTAGCAAGACTTGCAAATGTTAAGTCATTAATAGCTGTTAAAACAAAAAAAAAGGCCGGATATAAAATTGTTTTATAAGGATTGCAGCAAGATGTGAAGTGTATAGCTGCGTGCATTAGCCAATACATTACAGCCCTGATCTATATGGTGATAACTATTAGGTGTGGCAGAGTCATAGCATATTTTAATGGACAGAGATTGCACACACATTGGCAATAAGGTGCTTTGTATGTGCAGGATGCTTTATCTATGAGCCCTATGGATTGGGAGTCTTTATGCGACACAGCTGGTGGACAGGCAGATATGACCTTTAAGAACAGTTATGCAACAACAACATCCAAGTCATCAGCCTGCTGGGGGGAGTGGAGGGCCAAGATCCTGCTGCCTTTGTAGAGGGATTCCTATACAAGTAAGAAAGTGCAACTGTTGTCTGAATGCTATTTCTGGAATTGTGTTTATAAAGGCTTTCCATACTATATACTCTGTTTATGCCCATGGCACAAGTATACTGGTAAACACATTTTTGACTTATTGAAATGATTATGTCCATATAGGTCCTTAGGGGAGATATGTGACTTTTGTTCTGGATGTGGGCTCTCGCAAGTTAACCAAAGTCAAACTGTATATCCCACCCACCACCTTCAACTTTATATACTATTTATAAGAAAATAGCACTATATCAGCTGTGCGTTGCGGGAGACTTCAATGTGATCTTTGACTCTACCTTGGACTTCTCCAGCCTCAGGGGAGCTACAGGAAGGGGTCAACACTATATCTTTAACTAAAGATGGAAGAATCCATATTCCAAGCAACCCCTGTTTGTTCTGCCTTCAGAACTGATTTAGCTTTCTGCTGCCCAAACACTCTGCCTTTCCTGAAGGTTGCCACATGTCTCCATGGGGTTCTTTCTGACCATGATCTCCTAATGTTCACCTTCTCTTTACTTTCTCCTTTTGAGAGAAGGGGCTTGAGACTGAGTCCTGTATGGATCTGGGAGAAGCTGATGGGGAGGCCATCTAATCATCTCATATTGGGAAGACAATATATATTCTGCTAGCTAAAACATAGTCCAGGATGCCTTTAAGAGCACGGTGACAGGAGGATATATCCCACAACTCTGACCAAATCCCTCAAGGAATTCCAGCCCATATTTTCACAATAATTCACTTCTGACCCAGCCTTCTTGAATTTTCTGAAGCTTGACATGAGCTACATCTACACCTGACAGAACTTACTCACTGCTTAAGCAAACTGTTGGAAACCCTATTCAATAAAGTGGATAAAAACAGGAGGCTGCTGGGGCATCCAGTGGCTGATAAGAAGGCACAAACAGCCATCCCCTGCATTAAATGCTCAAATGGGTCTCAAACATCTGACTCTAAGGAAATACTGACATCTATTTCCACCTACTACCAAAATGTATATTCCCCATCCCATACTACTCTCCACATCTGCCTCTTTACTAGACCGTGTTTTTCTCCCAATTCTGTGAAAAAGAGAGGGAAGAGCTTGAGTCAGATATCACCTCTGACAAGGTAGAACAGGCTATCCTTTCACTTCCCAATGATAAAACCCCAGACCCTGATGGTCTACTGACTGAATTATACAAGACATACTTTTCTGAACTTACCCTAAGACTCACAGACTTGTTTAGACAAAGTTACACAGATAGCACTCTCCCTCCCTCCATGTATGAGGCTCATATTGTTTTAATACCAAAAACTGATTAGAACTCCCTCCTGTGCTCCTTTTACAGGCCCATCTTGCTATTGAATAACAATCTAAAAATCTTGGCTTCTAGGGTAGCTCATATTTTGCATGCCATTATTGATATTGATCACTGGGGGTTCAGGCTTGGTAGATCCACAGATATTAACCTCTGTATACTCTTTTCACATCTGCAAATAGCCCACGAGTAACCTGGCTCAAGAGTCCCAGTTGCTTTGAATATAGAAAAAGCATTTGACTTAGTTGTCTGGGAGCTCACTCAAACGTCCTGATTAAATTTGAATTTGGCCCATGTTACCTCTAGTCGATCTCCCTCCTTTATAAAACCCTTTAGGCTTCAATCAAGATTGACAGGAAAACCTCTCCCCATTTGCTGTCTCCAAGAGCACCAGGCAGGGGTGTTCTCTCTTCTCAGCATGGTTCATAATGTTAATGGGACCTATTGCCTCTGCCGTTTTGGCATCTCCATATATCAAGGCCCTTGAGGTAGGAAACAGAGGAATGTCTTGCATTATTTGAAGATTACTTAAATCTGTTTTTGATAGATCCAGGCCCCTCACTGCGGGCTGCCCCCCAGATCCTGAATGCATTTTCCCTCTATTCTGGCTTGAAAGTTCACTGGGGAAAGTCGCAACTCATCCCTCCGCTTAGAAGCCAGGAGTCACACTGATCCTGACTTACCCCTCCAGTGGGCTACCTTGGAATAGAAATCAGTAAAACAGAAAATATGTAAAATATTAAACTCCAACTCTAGGCATTTTTTTTAAATGAACCACTTTAACACCAGCAGCTCAAGCTCCTTTATTCCAGAGCTGTCTCCCACAGTACCTATTTTTCCACATGATGTCCTTAATATATAAGACTAAGGACATACCTGAGGGCAGTGGCTAAACAATCACCATAGCGACCAAGGCGGCCGCTATGGGGCCCGGGGCACGGCGGGGCACGGCCAGGACATCTCCCTGATGCCATGCGGGCCGCATGGGTCGCTATGGCATCTGGCTCGGACAGCCAGGCTGCTGGCTGTCACTGGCGGCTTTGAGGAGGAACGCTCCGTTCCTTCTCACAGCCGCTGCTGAGTTGGTGACAACCAGCAGCTTCGCAGGAGGTGGCTGGGCCCGTCATCGGCAGTGATCGAGGAGGGGGGGCCCGGCGATCGAGGGGGCGGGGCCCGGCGATCGAGGAGGCGGGGCCCAGTGACGGAGGAGTCGATCGTGGAGGAGAAGGAGGTGGATAGAGGATCAGGGCTGACAGGTAAGAGGGCTTGACCGCCCGCCTGAGACCCTGCAGAGCCTACCATATAGAGTCTATGGTGGGCTCTGCAGGGTCACCCTTAGGTGGGCTGTTTGGGTTATCAGGTGGGCGTAACTAGAAATCACAGGGCCCCATACAAAATTTTGCTATGGGGCCCTGTGATTTCTAGTTACGCCCCTGCTTGAGGGCCAGATTTTGTGGTTCTGTCCCCTGAAGGAGGGGTACCACAGTGGTTTTCATTTAAAGTATAATGATGCAGAAAGTGGTGTTGACATCATCAGGGCATCGTTCAGGGCCCCCCACAGCTGGGTGTGACCCACCTTAAGAGTTTGGATAAAGGTAAGTATACCGCCCCCCAAAAAAATTAAGCAAAGGGTTTCCAAGGAAGGGGGGAGCACTAGGGGACTTGGAATGACCCCAGGGGTTGGGCTTTAAATTTACTTCAATAACACATGTAAAGTGTATGTAAACCAAATCTGATATCATGTACATTAGATATTAATGTAATATAAAAAAAATATTTATATATTTTGAAATCTGCAGCTTTCATTAAATCTGAACTCCAGGCACCAAAACGTTAATTTAAATATTTTACTCAATAGAAGCAAGGGATATTAATTCGCTCTGTGTGCACAAAATGCCTGTGCAAATCCAAATATTACTTTGTAAAAGTAGTGGTGACATTATAACTGTGCTGTACTTGTTCTTGTGATAACTATAAGAAGATTTGTCCAGGTTTTAAGAGATCTCTCACTTCCATTGTGATTTGAGACAGGAAGTGGAGAAACATTTTCCCAATGGAACACACACAGATAGGTGTTTTTAACCATTCCCTATTCTACCCTGCCCAAAAGTTATGGCTTTGGATATACTTTAACCTTTTCTGGGGACATCATTGAAGAACTGTCAGAACAGGAACAGGAAATAATAGGAAATGTATTAACTGAGGACACATATGGGAAAAAAAGCTCTGCATATGGGAAACAAGTTCTTCTTTTTGAGTATAATGGGGAAGGTTAAGAACCTGTGTGTTTGTCTGTGTGTTCTTGCCCTGATGACTACCACTCTCCTTAATTCTTGTGTTGTTGTCATAGGTTGTCAGAAATAACAGGGACATGCACAACAATAAAAACTTTACAAAAGTTGTTACTATTACCAAGTCAATCCAAAACAAAATAAAAGTTTGGGTGGAGTTTATTGTATATAAAACCTTTGTTTTCATTTTCAATGGGATAAATATTTTAATCTTCTCCTTTTCTACAAAATAAATAGCTTCCATTTTTTTATGTATAGTGTTTTAAATGTAGTGCTGCTGTTCATGACATTTCCCTAAATATAGGTAATGCATACAATCCTCATGTCTAATTTTATTAGGCAGTCTTCCTGAGATGCTACGTTTGCAAATTCATTTCAGAGTCTTACGCTGAACACAGAACCCGGATTTCATGCATATATTTGTCCAAGAGCCAATCTTTTGATCTAAGTGGACTGTCATTATATAAAAACCGACAAACTCTTTCTGTTTTTAGCCAGAAAAAGGATTTCATTGCATTTTATTCCTGAACCATATCTTATGTTCCCCTACATAAATAATCTCCGAGCATGGATAACGTGCAAATTACTTCAATTTGCTGATGATAGAAAGTTGGCTAGAAACATGCAAGAAGAAGCTCACACAAGAAAGTGTACTCCAGGATATCAGATCATGCTGAGGAATCTATATTATTTACTCTGGGAAGTAATATCAGTATGCCGAGCTGACATTCTTAGCTCTGCAGCTGTGAAATAGAATTTTTTTTGACAAGACACTGCGTATTATACTGGTAAATGTCTATTGATGTAGACCTAGGGGCTTATTTAATAAAGCAGTGAGGAGAGCAATAATGATGAACAAAGCACAGTCAGATTTCACCCTTCATCAGTTTAGAGCAGTCTAGGCAAGGAAAAAGCATTGTTGACTGGTCTCTATGGGTAACTGCATTTTGTACATTGCTCTTTGCTACACTGAATAAGTAAGCAAAGTATTGAGGGGAAAAAACTTGATACTGAAATGATAACAATCAAAAGAAGAGCAAAAAATAAAAACACCATACATGAACTTAGACTTGCCACCCATACTTAGAGCCTTACTGATTGTCATTAAAGCCTTTAAGATTCAGGGTGCGGACCAGCCTATGACATTAACATTTTCTAAATAAACTTTGTGAATAGAGTTTTATAGAACTGTAGCTAGTCTATGGACATTTAAATATTTAGTAATTCCTAACATGCAGTGGATGCATTTTAAAATAAGCTGACCTGTAGCTGCAGGCACTGTGGAGCAATTCATCTTCAAATTTCACAAGAGAAGCAGTGAAGTAATTCAAGTCAGGTTCCAGCACTCTGCTCCCTGATTACCTTTTCAGCATTTGTGTTTAGTAAATACTTTACAGAGCCCTTTATGCACACCTAAATCTGCCATCCATGTCCCTTGCCAGTGCCCCTTTCAGTCAAGACTAGTCAGCCCAGTGTCAGCCATCTATTACTAATGTTATTAGCTGCTGCAGTCATCATCCAAAAGAAAGAAGCTAGGGCCTTGGATTTAGTTGAGTATTTCTAGCACTTAAGTGTTAGAAATACTCAACTCTAGAATTCAACTCTACAGTGGCTTTGCTAACTAATTGAAATATAGTATATCTGTTTGTGTGTATATATATATATTTTATGTATTTATTACAGATATTTATATAGCGCCAACAATCTACACATCAGTCCCTACCCTTAAGGAGCTTATAATCTAAGGTCCCTATCTCACATGCATACATACAGGGCCAACTTAGACAGGAGCCAATTAACCTACCAGCATGTCTTTGGAGTGTGGGAGGAAACTGGAGTAACCGGAGGAAACCCATGCAAGCACAGGGAGAACATGCAAACTGCTAGCAGATATTGATGTGGCCGGTATTTGAACCAGAGACCCCCAGTGCTGCAAGGCAAAAGGGCTATCCACTACGCCACTGTGCTACCATCAGCCCCTTCATGCAGGCAACTAGTAGAGCCTGATCACACCTTTAGGGTCTCTGTCGATAACATTACTCTAGGAAACTGATTCTTAGCACACCCCTCTTGACCTAGTGATTAGTTGGTGGGACTACCCATCACTTGATAGCCCAATTAGGAAACACAAGAGGCTAGACAGGCCAGGATCTTATAATCCATATAATAGTGGAAATAGTTTTCATGGCTCCTGGGGCAATCTGAAAGATATCAAAAAGATGTAAGCAATTTCAGGTTCATGCACTAACATTCCAATAGCATGTACACTGAAAGTGCTTAGTACACAGGTAATTTAAAACCAGAAGAACACAACCATTCATAATCATTCATTGTGATCAAAACATTGGGAGATCTATAATTTGTTACTTGACATGCACATCCACTCTTTTGTCCATATTATGTAATCTACCCATAGGCAGTGAGGTGTCACTTTGGCTTATCTCTGCCACATCACCATAGAACAATGGGAATTAGTCACGTTACATGTTTTGCCTCTCGAGGTAGCAATTTACACTTTATGCTGTGCTGTCCACTTCTGAATAATTGCAGTGAGACCAGTAATAACAATGGACAGCTTAGTTCATGTGTGGCCAAGGTAAGCTGGACAAAACTGCATGGCTGTTATAGGCAACTTTGTTTTCTAAGCCTGTCAGAATCCCATCATGCTGTTTATGAGGCATTTATAACTGACCAGTGACCTTCAGGAGCCTCAGCCTGGTTAAACATTTTTTAATGGGTTCTCCTACACTATAGCAACAATAAGAAAGTTATACAACACAGTATTTCACACAATTATCTATGCTCACAATATTATTAAGGATGCAAAATACATATGAACTCAAAGTTTGGTTTAATGTATTTCTTAAATAAGAACAAAAATGTATTTTATTGCAACTTGTAATTAATTAGATGTGGTCACTGCATTTGGTTTCTTTTTTTCAGGCTGTTTTCCACCTGATAATCCATTTCCTGTCCATGGGTGACACCTGGTAACGCCCTTCCTATCCTAGAATGAAAATGCTTACTTACTGTACTGTATAGTATGTCCCTCAGCCTATACACAGTGTAAAGAATGAGATGACTCACGGGACCTTAAAGGAGAACTATGGGGTCAGTGTTTTTCCCCATAGTTCTCCTTAGGGTAACGGGAGGACACAAACTAGCGTCCTCCTGTTACCCTATGCTCAGTATACCGCGAGCTACAGCTCGGGGTATACGGAGACGCCGCAGCCGGAGCGGATCCCGACTTAGATGACGGGATCCGCCCAGCTGCGTGAGTGACAGCTGGCTCTGCCTATCTAGAGGCAGAGCCAGCTGTACCCGCCCCCTCCCCCGTCCGTTCTGCCAGTCAGCGCTGGCAGATCGGAGCGGGGAGAGGGGAATCCAGCCCCTCCCCCTGTCACGGCATGGTATGTGTTCGCTCACCTCCCGATCTACTGAGCCGACCTGTGACAGTCTCATTGTCACAGGTCGGCTAGAACTATGAGGTGAGTGAAAAGCACTCACCTCATAGTTCTCCTTTAAATCGCTGCAGCGGAGGGGGAGCGAGATGGAAGAGACCAGTATAAGAGCAAACTGGCTCTGAGGATCGGGTCAGTATAACTTTGTTATTTTTAACCTAGGCAAGAATAAGCACTTAACTCTTGCAGTGCGAGTGTAGCCCCACGGCAAGGGTTAAGAACTTTTTTCTCAGAGGTTCTACTTTAAAGCAATAGAGGATATATAAAAATGGCACATTTCTCATGATGATTTCACTGATACGTTCTGCAATGCCTAAACTTCATTTTGTTCATTTGTAAACAATAGAGACAATATATGTTAATTTGCTGGTTATATGGATTTGTCTTTTTCCTTAGATCTACATTAACTAGGTCCCTAATGTTTCTTATTTACTTTTTGTGTGACCAAGACTGTATGACTTGGCAAAATACGTTTTTTCACATGTCGATTAGATTTTCTTCTTTTCTTTTAAAAATAAATAAACTTGAGCATGTCCTTCTCTTTACCACTCCTGTTCCAGGTCCCCAAACAAGGTCAGGTCAGTGATAAAAGGGGTTTTTGGAATTTGCCAGGAAACTGGCAGGTACCACAGATAGTCTTGCTACATTTATTTCAAGAAGTGTGATACCATCGTAATGGATACCTGCCAGTATGGATAAATACTCATATATGTCTAGATATATTGAAATTAGTTCTGCCCCCATGAGCTCAACAAAACAGGATGTCATTTAAAAAATCTTTGATCCCTGTGGTGTAATAAACACACGTATACAGAGATAAAGAAAGGATAGGAAATATACTGTAAGATTACCAGTATGTATTAATAGTATAATGGCACCTAAAGCTTTTGGAAAACATCGAATTCATTCTGTCTTTTTTATTTTATTTTCACTTGTCTACGAGGGTAAAGATGGTCACCTAACATTAATTTGCAGGAAGACTCTAACATATTATAAAATAGAACATGTGATAATATATGACAGCCATGACTACACCAAGAGCCCGGCATTACTGGATATACAGTATATCTGTTTAGAGGGTCTACAACAAATTTGGCATATGTTGCAATGGAAGATTATCCAACATGCAATAAACAGTGGAAATAAATGATGAAGAGAAGCAATACAAACCAACAAAGAGGTCCGAGTGAAACGTTCAATGGTTGATCCGATTTGTCCCAGAAAACATCAACGTGTGGTATAACGTGGAGGTTATTGTATAGTGCAGATCAAACAAAATGTAGAAACTTATCAGTTGGTAAGAAGTGTTGCGCAGTCATCGGCGAGGGGTGGCGTCAGTTGTTCCCAAATTCCAAAATCCTGGTGTCCTGGTGGTTGCGGATGGTGAGGAGGCAGAGTGGTAACTTCTTCAATTGCAGACAGGTTGTCATGGGTGGGTCTGTCCTTGGGAGACCTGTCAGGGTAGTTTCCTGATGACGCTGAGGGTTCTTCCGTGATAAGGAGGTCAGTGAAAACGGCTTTCTGAAGGGTTCTTAGAGGAGAACTATGGGGTTAAGTCTTTTCCCCATAGTTCTCCTTAGGGTAACGGGAGGACACAAACTAGCGTCCTCCCATCAGCCTAGGCTCAGTATACTGAGACGCCGCAGCTGAAGCGGATCCCGACAATTGTGCCGGGATCCGCCCAGCTGCGTGACTGACAGCTGGCTCTGCCTATCTAGAGGCAGAGCCAGCTGTACCCGCCCCCCGTCGGTTCCGCCAGAGAGCCGTGACAGGATCGAGAGGTGAGCGAACACCGGTATGTGTTCGCTCACCTCCTGATCTACTGAACCGACCTGTGACTGTCTCATTGTCACAGGTCGGCTAGAACTATGAGGTGAGTGAAAAGCACTCACCTCATAGTTCTCCTTTAACTGACAGGGAGATCCGTGAAGTCAGCTTTCTGGAGAGGGAGGAGGCTGGCTGCGGGGATGATGTGGCCGGCAATGACAGGCCGGTGAGGGATCGTGGGGGAGCCGGTGAAGTTTCACTGTGTGAACGCAGGGAGGAGGGAGGAAGGGGGGGCTCAACTAAACCGGTACACCTAGCATTTACTATAAAAAAAAAACTCCCACCGCCTCCCCAGCGAGCTCTGTATCTCGTTAATCTTTCCCTGAAACGTTCAATAAACAGTGGATGTGCATTTTAGGTAAACAGGAGATCCAACTGTATGGGAAGTCTAATAGTATTATTATTATACAGGATTTATATAGCGCCAACAGTTTGCACAGCGCTTTACAAAACTGAGGGAGACAATACAATTAACAATACAATTTCAGTATAGGAGGTAGGACCCTGCTCACGTGAGCTTACAATCTAGTAGGAGGGGCAACAAAAGGTATTAACTGTTTGTAATGATTTAATGGAACAACTGAAATTAATGCTATATCGAGGTGGAATAGGCCTCCCTGAAGAGATGAGTTTTCAAGGATCGCCTAAAGGTGGCCAGAGTAGGAGATCGGCCGACAGATTGGGGTAGTGTCTCCCAGAGGATGGGAGACACTCTGGACGGTGACGGCTGGAGGAGAACTGATGCAGATATTTTATCAAACAGGACATCCCCGGAATCCCTTCAGACGTGCATATGCCTGCCTGGCCCTGGATGATTTGTACATGCTTCAGTGCGGGCTCTGCATGGGGCAGGGTGTCCTACCAAGATCAGAAGGCTGCATAGAGACAGAGCAGGCAATCAGGTAGGAGGGGAGGGGTGGGGGGGGGTGTTTATCTGTGATTAGTCCAAAGTCCACTGTGTTGCAAAGTCCAGAGTCTAGTGCTTTCCTATGCCCCAAGTCTAGTGTGTTCCTAAGGGTCTGTGCACACCTAGACGACACATCACCGTACGTCAATCGTGCACGATTCCGCCCGGTCAGTAGTCGCCTAAGCGTGAACCAATTGTGCTGTAGGTGTGCCATTATTTTCTAATTGCAACCTAGTCGCGCCGGGCGGATTGCGCTAAAACAGCCGCGCATTGTTTACCTATTTTCTGCGATTGCTGTGCGGATGTCACCCCATTGAAATCAATGGGGCCGCACGGCAATCGCGGCCTGCATTGTGCAGGACCGTGCGATCCCAGGACTCGGGTTCCCGGATTGTGTAGGCCTGCACCAGGCCTGAGTCTACTGCATTCTAAGTCCAGAGTCCAGTTTGTTCTAAGTCCAGAGTCCACAGTCTGTACTGGAGGGCAGGCTCATAAAGAGAACCTGTCCCCTCCGAAGGCTATCACACAGGAACTTGTTAACCCCTGTGCGATAGCAATATAGTTAAGTGAAAAAAAATAAAAGAAATTAAATATGGCTCTCATAGCAGCACATGCCCAGGTCTGCCCTATAGGAACACTGGGGGTGATATACTTCAGAAGTCTGCAGCAGAACACAGCCGATGAGGACTATCTGGGGAATCAAATATTCAAATTCATCTATCACCCCCAGTGTTCCTATAGGGCAGACCTGGACATTTTATGGCCCGCATGCTATATCTGGCCCTTTGCCTGTGCCTTTCTGGCACACGGCCCGGACATGGGCTGAATGCTGACCTGCGCTCGTTGCTGAGTTACTTACTTTGAATCATGGGCCCTTGATTGTTGGCGGGCAGCGGCGAGTCAGGAAGCTCACGGGGAAGAGAGGAGCAGAGGCATGTCCTCAGCGTGCGCGGCTTGAGCGGCGTGGGCGTGGCGTGCAGCTCGTGTGTGGAGCAGCAAACAGGTAATTAAATTGATAGCCGACTAATCGACAATGGAAAATGTTGACAACGTTTTGCATCGTTGATTTTAATCTACTAAATCGAATAGTTGTTACAGCTCTACTTCTGAGACTCAGCAAGGCCCCCCTGAGACTCCGGAAAGTCCTCCTGAGACCCCATACAGCATTCCTGAGACTCCGCATAGCCGTCCTGAGACTCCGCATAGCCGTCCTGAGACTCCAGACAGCCATCCTGACACCCTGGAGACATCAGGCCACCACCCTGGAGCAACACAGAGTATGTAGCCTCATATTATTCTGCGTTGCTATATAATGTATTCCTGGGATTTATAGTCCTCTATAGCTAGTGGTATTATGCATTGCTGTATAATGTATTGCTATGTGGTGGGCCTCCATGGTGGGTCAGTGGCTTTAGACCAGCTTCTGTTCTCCCTTCTTTTGGTGCGGCAGCACCCGTCCTTAACCACCATGAAGTGTAGGCTTGAAATCACTCAAGTCTCTCCTCCATGACAGATTAGAAGGGGCAATGCATTGAAAATTGAAACAAGCCCAGAAGTGGCTCCTAAATTACCAAAGCAGCACTGGAGAATGAGGTGATTTGAAGGTGGATCAGGAGGGGAAAACATAGGCAAGGGAACAGTTTGTCTAGAGCATTGAACTATGGATTGATTTGTGGGGGCGCTAATGAAAGACTTTCCCCCGGGCGCCTATTTTTTTACCCAAATAGAGCTTTCTTTTGGTGCTATTTGATCGCCGCTGGTTTTTATTTAATTTTTTTATATAAATGAAAAAAAGACAAAAAATTGTGCGAAATAAATATTTTTAACTTTTTGTTATACAAAATATTAAATAAAATCAAATTTCTTCATAAAATTAGGCCAAAATGTATTCTGCTAAATATTTTTTGTAAGTGTATACTAAGTGGTTTGTGTGAATTGGTACCAATTAGAAGTCTTTTGAAAACATGGTTTTTATCCATATGGTGTCAAACAACAAAATCGGTATTGCTCAGGGTAAAGGATTGGTTTAGGAATGATATGGCCGGTATATTTTTTTCAAACCTTGGCGTGTCTGCTAGATAAAATCTTATAATTTGAGGAAGCTGAACCCCCCCCAGGAAAAAAAAAATTATCTACGGCCCTGGGGTACAGCTGGCTCTGCCTCTAGATAGGCAGAGCCAGCTGTCACTCACGCAGCTGGGTCCAGACATAATTGTCATGATCCGTTTCAGCTGCGGCGTCTCAGTATACCGCGAGCTATAGCTCGCGGTATACTGAGCATTGGGTGACGGGAGGATGCTAGTTTGTGTCCTCCCGTTACCCTTAGGAGAACTATGGGGAAAAGCCCTAACCCCATAGCTCTCTAACTGTAAATGGTATGATCCAACTGGCTGTGCTGTGTGATGGTATTGTGTAAATCTCAGAACTAAATGGATAGCAATAAAAATCAGTTGACAAGCATAAAAACCCTCTTATATGTATCTCAGCTATACATTTAATATGATCTTAAATGCTGTACCCTAGATTTAAATATATATTTGTGTGTTGCCAAGTCAATCTGTGCATCTAAATTGCCCTATATATGCCTATCTATCTATCTATCTATCTATCTATCTATCTATCTATCTATCTATCTATGTATCACTAAAAAGTATCAAATGTATTTATATAGTTTAGCTTAAGTGATATTAAACTAATATTATATATGTTCAGTGGTTTATCCCATACACCTCTGGCTTAAATGTTTACAATCATAAGATGACCTCTATGTTATCACTAGGGCATGTCTGGAATGAAGATAAAAAAAATATATAAATTAGTGTTGGCATTAATGTAGCTTAATAAGCACTTAGATTTAACGTTTAATCATTTACCCTTCCTACATTTCCCCTTCTGTATATATATTTTGAGTTGATTTGTTTGTAGCTGTATTACCATTGCCTACCTCTCAACATGCTGAACTAGCTGTTCTTTAAGGGAATCCTTTGATGCCATGTAAGTGGTATGCCTGATTATTGCAAGCATGACTCACATATTCACATTCACACGATTGGAACATTTTGTAAATCAAAGGACAGAAAAGATTATTCCCCCTCAGGCAGGCAACTCATTCGATTACACAGAATAGCATGACACAGGCTTCAAATGTTTCCACAATTGTAGGAATTGTCCATGTTTATAATCGTAGCACAGACAGTGGAAACATATGTTTCATTTACTAACCATCTGCGACAGGGCAATACATTTCTTTTAAGCAAACTAATAACTGGCATAGCAGTTGGAAGAAAAAAATGCAATGGGTCCTGGGGTCTGTCTCTCTGTTGTTTAATATGTTATGAACTTTAGCTTGTTTTGTAACCAATGTTCTTCTCAGAAGCACCACTTTTCAATGTTATTATATTACCAGTTTAATGCCCTGCAAGGTCACCTACAAAGTTTTATATATTAATTTGTTAAGATTACTTACAGTGATGTATGAAACTTTATCTTTAAAGTGGTCTTAGAGTTATTCAGTTGATGAATACAAAAAGGCTAATACAGTATGAAACTTAATTCATACCCACATTGGTACTGACATTATAAAATCATTTCCAGCAACATTTTGCTGTAGAAATAGCATGCATAAGCAAGCTGCTTTTATGACTGTATTGCCCAAATGACATATGAAGTAACATACATTATATTGTTTTTAAATTTGAATTAATCCTCGTTAAAACTGGAAAATTAAGAAATTGCAAAAAAATAACAAAATGGAATGTAAGAATTACAATTAGGTCATAATCTTTATTTCAGTCTTTTAGCGTTCTGTTTAGGTACTTTCCAGAGGACAGACATTTCCAGGTACAAAACTACAAAACCTTTGACTGTCCAAAATGTACTGCTGACAACATTGTACTTGTAGTGAGATATATCCCTTTATAGACTAACTAGCTCCCAAAAGGATTGGAAAACAGCCTATGTATTTAAAACTGGGGCAAGTTAAGGTATTACACTTATTGTTCAGACTCCAGCTGCCATTTTTGTAGTGCAGCTTAAAGGAGAACTATGGGTTTAAGGCTTTTCCCCATAGTTCTCCTTAGGGTAACGGGAGGACACAAACTAGTGTCCTCCCGTCACCCTAAGCTCAGTATACTGCGAGCTACAGCTCACGGTATACTGAGACGCCACAGTATACCGCGAGCTGCTGCTCGCGTTATACTGAGACGCCGCAGCTGAAGTGGATCCCGACAATTATGTCTGGATCCGCTCAGCTGCGTGAGTGACACCTGGCTCTGCCTATCTAGAGGCAGAACCAGCTGTACCCGCCCCCTCCCTCGTCCGATCCGCCAGTCAGCGCTGGCGGATTGGAGCGGGGAGGGGGGAATCCAGCCCCTTCCCTGTCACGGCAGAGAGCTGTGACAGGATCGAGAGGTGAGCGAACGCAAGTATGTGTTCGCTCACCTCCCGATCTACTGAGCCAACCTGTGACAGTCTGATTGTCACAGGTCGGCTAGAACTATGAGGTGAGTGAAAAGCACTCACCTCATAGTTCTCCTTTAAACTAACCATCTGTAAATGGATGTGATCATTTGGTAATGAATAGTCATATTGATGAATAAGCTACCTGTTCGATAAAAATGGGTGGACTGATTTTGATCAAATTAATTACACTGCAAAATGACTGATTTTACAGATGAGAACATTTTCTCAAAGTAGAAAGTCTTACTGAGTTGCTTAGGCTATAGTTGCTTAAAAAATAAAAGTAGTGTACTCTTTTTTTTCTTTATTTAGAGTATATTTTTCTGGGGTAATTTAGTGTAGTTTAATTTATTACACTTAGTGTTCCTTTTTGTTTGTTTTTTTATGTATTTGATTGTTAATTGTGTACTAGCACTTTATTTATTTATATTTGTACTTTTTTCAGTCTTTTTATTTCTGTGAAAAACCTGAAATAATACAACTAATGAGAGGCCCTCTTTTAACAGAAGGACAAATCAAGATAGTTGAAATTAGCATCTGTAACTTTAAGGAGCTATTTAAAGCCCATTGCCTAAAGAATAATTCCAGTTTTGTTGTGAGAAAGTCAATCGTTTCTGAGTAATCGGTGTACATTGCAAGGATTTAACAAATGTTGCAGTTTTCTACCTGTTTTTGTTCTGAAGAAAAAGCTGTTTGTTGCAGCATGTCCTTTCCAAACTGATCCCTGAATGGCAGGGTCTAAGTTCATTGTAACCAGCTGGTGGGCTTCCTGTGTTGCAATAGGGAAAGGTGCAGTGCTGGCATCCTTTTAGTAGTAATGAATGCTTAGGGAGTATCTCACCAAAAATTAAATGCCTATAGTAATGGATGACAAAAATTATAATTGTATCTCAGTGCAGACTTCTGGGAAAATCAGTCAGCCAATAACAGAAGCAATAAGTGACATTTCTAGGGGCGTTCCGTACACCAACTGTGCACCGAATGCCTCCAGGTCGCCATATCGCATTTCATTTTTTTGGACAGATTGAGAACATTACAGCAGCTACACTCTTAAATGGAAAGGTAATGTATAATAACATTAAATTACAAAATGACTTGTGCGACAATTATATATGCTATATATACATTTTTTAAAGATTTTATCATTTTCATATTTTTAAAGTGGAGTTACCCTTTAAATAATACCAAAAACATATTGATTTCTCCTTCTCCAATGCATTTCATTGAAATGTTGAACTGTTGCTAGAATTCCATGATTCAATTTTGCTCATATGTAGCTGTCAACTGAAATGTACTGTACATTAATGGTTCAAAACATTTGCTCATCAAACTAAACCGTTTCATGAGAAATTTAGATTTGACTAATCATGAACCTTACTGTCAATAATTCCAGCAGCTGATATGATTATTTGAACACCTTCAGGCAACCATTTGGGCCTATGTATGGCCAGTATTTGATCAGTTGGTTTAAAATCAATGCTTATATATGATTATTACTATTAATATTTTCTTTCACTAAGAAATATTAATATGGATTGTACCGTTACTGGCAAAACTAAACTAATGAGTTGATAAAATTATGTGTTTGGGTGTAACAAGTTACTAGAAAGTTATCCAACACACCAGTTAAATGAGAACTGTATGCAGTACAACTGGTCCATCCAGCAATGTATACCGATACCATGAAGGCACACCTTCAAACATCAAACAATATATGTGGTAGCTTTACAATATAGTATGCCTGTGGGTGCTACATGATGCTAAATATATAGAGGCTCTGGAGCTAATATAGGATACAATTGTCCATCCAACAGTGAAACAGAAAAAAGTAAGGAAGCAAATCTGCCAAGCAACAATCATAAGACTCCCATATCATATTTTTCATGATAAAAGAAAGTTTAGTTTACAGGAGGTTCAACAAACTATGGAAAAAGCATTCTGAACCCAAACATAGCGATATACCCCATTATTTTGTTTTACATTTTCAAATGACAATTTGCAAGTTTTTGATGAAAAGGGGCATGGCCATTGGGGCATGGCCATTGGGGCATGGACTAATGTAAAAAATAACAAAAAATACAAGGAGAGGTTCTTTTAATGTGGCTTAAAGGGCAACATTGAGCACATACAAATTCTTTAAATAACATGCTTGGGAAATGGTTTACACCTGCACTAGTGTCAGGATGCCAACAATGCTTATGTGGACCTTGTAGCTACACTATAATTGGAAAGCCTAATGTGAGATGGTAGGCTTGCCTGAAAAGTGTAAGACAGCGGGGTCATGGTAGAGCACAGCACCATGGAGCAAGTTAGATCAGGGAGCAGGGAGCAGGATCTGCACAGTAGGAACCACACTGGAGAACACTGGAAGAGAAAGGTCCTGAAATCTTAGGTTCACTCTATAATGGATAAGACCTAGGAGCTGGATCAGGACTTGTGGAAGTGCAAGGATGGTCCCACGTAAGAGCAGGAGAGGCAGGATTCCCCAAGGTACAGAGTCTAAGAGCCAGCAAATATTCACTGGGGCCCCCCTTACCAGGGTTTGGGCCTAGCTGCATGCTGACCCTGCGTAAGAATTATGGACCACGAGTTGGAGGTCAGAAACAATGCAGATGTTAGGGCTGACTGTGGGCACAGATGGTTAGAAGCAAGCTAAAGGTCAGAGCAGGCAGCAGACATGGATAACCAGGAACAAACCAGAAGTCGTTTCAAAGGAATCAGTGGCGTAACTAGAAATCACAGGGCCCCATAGAAAAATGTTATATGGAGCCCTGTGATTTCTAGTTACGCCCCTTGCAGGGCCCATCTGAGATCCCAAAGAGCCCACCTGAGAGTGACCCTGCAGAGAACACCATAGTCTTTCTATGGTGGGATCTGCAAGGTCTCAAGTGGGCTGGTCACACCCCTGCACACCTTTTACCTGTCAGCCCCGATCCACTGTCAGCCTCCTCCACCGACGGGCTCCGATTCAGCCTCCTCCATGGTCGGTGGCCGGCGTCACCATGCCCTACCTCCTCCACTGCCGATGCCGGGCCCAGCCTCCTCCTCCACAGCTGCTGGCTGTCACAGACTCAGCAGCGGCTGTGAGGAGGAATGCGCCGTTGCACAGATAACTGACAGGTTGTCAGTGATCTGAACAGCCTTGCATTCCTCCTTAAAGCCGCCAATAACAGCCAGCAGCCTGTGATGCCATATCTGCCCAGGTGGCCTGCGCGGCATCAGGGGGGCCCCTTTGTTCCTCATCCTGGCTGGGCCTTCCTGTGCCCCGGGCCCCATAGCGGTCACTATGGCGATAGCTTCACCACTGAAAGGAATCAAATGGAAGATGCAGTAAATATCCAGAAACTAGCCAGAAGTTGGTACACAGAACTCAATGTATAGCTGAATGGCATACCAGGGGCTTAGCGGCTATCTTGCTAAACCATTGCTTGGGAAATGAGTCAGGAGCAGCACTGTCAGAAGGCAGGCACCACTCTTATTGGACGTGACACTGACTCTCGGCTGTGCACTATAGAAGAAGAGGTGAAGCTGTATGGAGGAAGGTAAGGAGCAATGGCATTGTGAAGTTACTACAACGTTGCTGACATCGCCCAGGTTCCCCAACATCAGGGACCTGTTATTTGCAATGGTAGTAGCAACGGGGCAGCTTAATTGTTTCAGCCATTATGGCAGTCCTCGTGGCAGTAGGTCGCTGCATGTTGCTCATCATGATTGATGCTGGAAGATGTGATTGATGTTGGATTTACATTGAATGTTGGATCAGTGGACATTATTTTTTGGGGGCAGGGCTTTTTTTTAATAAAGAACTTTTTTGTTTGCATTTTCAATTGTTTTTTGTGAATGAGTAACAAGGGGCTATGTACCCCATACTCATTTACACAGGGGGAGGGACAGATACCTGGGATTCTTTTAATATCCTTCAGATTCCAATAAGTCAATCCCACCCCACCCCACCCTCCCTCTTGCAGACGCCCATATGATCTTG